>NW_004955456.1:8731216-8749800 GCF_000276665.1 Chinchilla lanigera
GCGGCTTTCGGGTCGGAGCCGAGGAGCCCGAGGACGCCGACGGTGAATCTGGTGAATCGCTGTGCTCCGTGCGTGCCATTGTGTGGGAACGCCGTGCCGGGGCTGAGCAGGGGAGCGTGCCTGCTCGCCTGCCCTTCCGTCTGGGGCCTCGGGAAGGACAGAGGCCCGCTGTGCGCCTGACACGCCCCTCACACCCCCGGTGCGCTCCTGCGGAGTGCGGAGGTGCGGCGTTGCCTTGGTAGTACGGGCGCCCGGAGACTTGGGTCGCCTGATGAGGTGCTCCGGAATCGAGCTGGCGTGTGTGGGGACTAAGGTCACCAAGTGCTGACACTTCCTGGGCTCTAGCTGCAGCGGTTCTGTAAAGCAGAGAGCGAGCGAGAGCGCTCGGGCCCCATATAGTTTCTGCCCGTGAAGAACTTAGAGTAATGGGCTGTAAAGGGCGGCAGGACTGAATTCCCGCAGGAATGGGCCAGCTGTTAGGGTTTTGTTGTGATTTGGATATGGAGAAAGATTTTGTTGTGGTGAGAATCGTAAAGGAAGGGGCCTCTGAGGTGGATCTAGAAAGGTGAGGAGGATTGGGGCCGTTCAGAACTAGCCTGGAAACAAAAAAGCCAGGGCCAGTTGGTACCCCGACTGGGCACCTGGAGTCTCGGCAGTGGCAGCTAGTCACAGGTTAAATGTTAACCGACAGAACCATCTATTACCCCCTCTGGCTTCCAGTGCATTTCTGGGTTCTGGAGAATTGTTTTTCATTTGATGAGTCTGTCTTACTCTGTTAAGCAGCCCGTGACATAAAGCAGTGCTTGGCTTATTTTAAGGTCAGTGAAAAGGATACTGCTTGTCATTCATGTCTGGTGTTAACAACTGGGGAATGAAGTTTGGTGTCTGCAAGTTGTTTGGGGCACGTGCTTAGTTTGTAGGAGCTGGGCTCTGGTGTGGTCCCAGCAGCTATGGCTCTGGACAAATGATAAGTGAAAGCCTTTTAGTTGTCTCCTGGGTGTTTTTAACATCATCTACTTCACAGAGATGCTGTTTGTTTCTTTTACTCCGTATTGTTGAAGAACCCTTGGAGCCATTCAAACAAGATGCCATGTCATTGCTCTGGAACATTATGATTAGTCTGAGGACCTCTCTGACTTCAGTCTTAGCCTTTCTTTAAACATACCAGGAGCGCACCATCCTTACTGTTCAGTGCTTCTCTTTGACTTCTCCCTCCACCTAGTGTTTCATCTCGTCCATTTACAGAGCAGCAGCTGAAGAGAGATGGTCCTGACAGGGAACACAGTGTGACATAACCTGTGGATGGCAGGTCTGGGGGTTGTGTCTGTCGGGGTGATATGTCGGTAATCCCATTACCACACAAAAGGGTTTTAACATTTCTTATATTCTGACATTCCAATTAAAATAAAAAAGAAATGGAGGAAAGGTTGAGTTTTAGCAAATTGTATATTCATGTAAATTTTATTTTGGTAAAATTGGAAATCCTTAAGTTATGTTCTTTAGATAGAAATCAAATAAATTTGACAAGAGATCTGTAGCACTTCTGTGTGTCATGACACACCTAAGTGTAAATCTTGGGACTCCACAACATAGTCTGTGAAGCACTGTCTTCTAGCAGTCGGATTTTGATGCATTTGGTCACAAGTGCTGCTTTTCAGACATCCCCCAGTGTTTACATGGAGTGTTGCTGTTACAGCGAGAGTTCAGCTGGCACCTCAGCATTAAACTTGGCGTTGCCTGTGACTTACTTTCCTAAGCATCTGGTAGTTAAGCCCCACATTATTTTACATTTTAACAAGTGGTTTTAATTTTTTTTAAGATGCCCAGGTAGTTAAAAAACCAGAAAGACAAAGAATTAATTTTAGTTTTGGGACAATGATGAATGTATTTTTTAAAAAGAGGAGAGCCAGCGGGTGGGGATTTAGCTTAGTGGCACAGCGCCTGCCTGGCAAGCTCAAGGTCATGAGTTCGATTTCTGGTACTAGAAAAAAAACCAAAAAATAAAAAAAAATAAATAAAAAGAGGAGAGCCATATTAGAAGACCTGTGGTTTTGTCACGACTTTGAAAGTAGAGCAATACATTCATTAATTATAACTGAAAGTACAGCCAGAGTATGAATTGTGGAAATAAGTGGTTACAGACCTTACAGACCTAATTGTGCAAGGCGGTTTTATTTTTTGTCTTTATGAAGGTACTGATGTTGCCTAAACTGCACGTTTAATAACAGAGTTTCAGCTTGGTTTTCTTTTTTGTAGTTTCTCTTTCCATCATTTAAAATTTGAGTTACTGTAAAATTTCTGCCCTAGGAACTGTATCAGATTAAGAAACAAGAAGAAACAAGATTGTACTCTTGCTTTGTGGTCTGCTGGAGGAATGCTGAGATAGGAATTCCCTTGAAGAAAAATAAGTTAAAACATTTAAAACTTCAAACAAATTAAATTTGTTCTTTTTACTGAAGTTAATGACTAAAATACCACATTGTATATCTATGGCATGTGAAATTGGTTTGTTTTTTCAGCTTGGCATTTGACTGGAATCCTGCTTGTTTTGGGGTCAGATGAGTTAGGTCAGAATCCAACTCTGCTACTTGTTTGCAGTGTGATGATCTACATATTACTTAACCTCTTTGACTCTATTTCCTCTTCTTTAAAATGGGGATAGTAGCTGGGCATGCTGGTGCATACCTGTAATCCTAGCACTTGGGAGACTGAGGCAGGAGGATTGCTATGAGTTCAAGGCCATCCTGGGCTATAGAGTGAGACAGTCTCAAAAAACACAAAATAAGTAAACAAAATGGGGATATTAATATCTACCTAGCAGTGCAGAAGATTAAAAAATGTGATGTATGTAAAGCACCTGGCATGGTGCCTGGTATGTGGCATATTTTAAGCAGTAGCTATTAAGTGTGTTATTGTCTAACTCTTTAGCCTTTGTGATATGGTTTCTCACTCTAGTGAAAGGGATTTCATTTGCCTCCCAGTTGATGTTTTGATTGCAGAATTCTATTTGTGCTTTTCAGTCTTTCTCTCATTTGATGGAGTTGATGCTTTACTCAAAATCACCAGCTTTATTAGGCAGCCGTAGAGCCTAATGGTAAATGAGTGGGCTCTGGAGGCCACCTTGTTTTGAATCCAGGATCACTTAACATTAGGATCTTGGGCAAATATGCTGACTGATTTATGCCTTAATTTCCCCACCTAAAAAATGGAGATGTTACAAAGATCATACATTACAGTATATAGGTGTGAGGCTCTTAGAGCTGTGTTGCTCTTATAAAAAGTAGGCAATAAGGCTGGAGATTATTGCTAAGCCCCTTCCCGGTGCGAGTCTGGGAGGACTACGGAAGAAGTCATCCTGGAGCTGAGTGCACAGGAGCACGGTGGAGGGCATTGGGCATGCAGAGAGAGTGCTTCTAGGAGTCTTTGAACAGTGGAGACCACAGGACTTGGCAACTGGTACAGGGTCACTAGTAGATGGCTGTGCCTTTCGGCAGGAAGAGGAGTTGATTTGGTAGTTTGAGATAAGTTTTGGTGGTGTTGGTTCAAGACGTCTGTGGGTCATCTAAGTAGAGAGCTCCCCTTAACGCTCCCGGGTGTTAGAGCTGGAAGGGAGGAGACATATAAGGGTGATCAGAAAATTCAGTGAGTGCTTAAAGTATAAATTTTACAGCAGGGAGTGGTAGTGCACAACTGTTATCTCAGCACTTCAGAGGCTGAGGCAAGAGAATTGCTGTGAGTTTGAGGCCAGCCCGGGCTACATAGTGAGTTCAAGACTAGCCTGGACTACACAGAGACCTGTCCCAAAAAACTAAAAGCAAAACAACAATAATGCCAACAACAGACCTTAAAAAAAAAACAGTAAAAGACACATGCCCATGAATTTCCCTCAAAAAACACACCCTGGCTTTGAACATGTTTATCTCGTTGTTCTTGCCACTTCTGAAGCTGTTCTGGAACTCCACTTTCATGAGTGTCTTTATGAAATATGATTAAAAATATAGTGAATGCTGCTGTTGAGTTCTATCCAGTGGGAAGTTAGGCTCATAGAAACATGCCAATGTGTCCTCATCTACCTTATTCACCAGATCTGTCACCATGTGACTTCTGGCTCTTCTCCAAAGTCAGAATGACCATGAAAGATAATGCTTTCAATTGATTGAGGACATCGAGGTAGCTATGAATGTGTTACCTGAAGACACTCCTGAAGGAGGACTTCCAGAACTGCTTCAGAAAGTGGCAAGAATGATGGGATAAGTGTGTTTGAAATGAGGGAGAGTGATTTGAGGGGAATTCATGGCAATATGTCTTTTACTGTAACCTTAAACCTAAATTGTAAAATTCACTATGTCTTTTTATCACATCACTTTATAACCTTGGTGTGAAGCCATGAGTGAATATGTGCCCCTTTAATAGAGACCCCAGCCAGAACTGAGGGGATCACTGTCATTTGCAGGAGAGTGAGAGGAGGGCATGGCTCAGTGACTAAGGAAATAAGGAGAGTGGCATCTTGGAAGCTGGGAGAGGGTTTGTCAAGGTGTTATGGTTTGTGTCTGGATGTCCCCTCAAAGCCTCATGCAGTTATGGGGTGGACTTCTAGAGTTTATGATTGATTCATAGTCCAGTACTGAGATTATGGGTGTGAGTGCTGCACCTGCCCTGGAGCGAGGAGCCTGCATACAACCTGAGGGAAAGAGGCTGCTTGCTGCCGCTCCTCCCTCTTTGCTCTTGTTGCTCTTGCTGTCACCACGAACCCTGCCCTCTGCCATGTGCCACTCTGCCTTGGAGCCAGCTGAGAATGGACCGAAACCTCCACAAACTTGAGCTAAATAAACCTTTCCTCCCTTAATTCTGGGTGCCAGGTATTTTGTCTCAGCAATGAGAGAAAAGTAACCAAGACACAAGGTGAGTTAAGGACTGGACTCAGACTTTGATTCAGCATCTCAGAAATTACTAGAGACCTTGAAGTGTTCTCTGTCTTCCTTGCTTCTCATGTTTCTCTTTGAAGATCTCTTCTGTCTGTACTCACTGCTTTGTTATGGAGAAAGAAGGATAGTTTGTACTTATAGGTGGAGTGTGTGGGTTGACACAGGTTTCTTTGAACCAGCATGTGTTCTCACCGCTACTAGGTCGTGGGTGATCTTCAGGGATCATTGTTCTTTATTAGGCTCACTTTGCAACCTTTGGCTTTAACAACTTACAAATGTCTCAAACATAGCAGGATATTTGAAAAATACTACTGATGCCTGGGTGGAACCCAGGGCCTCGCATATGAGAAGCAAGTATTCTATCACTGAACTTCAACTCCAGCCCTTCTTTAACTTTCTATCAGAATGAACCTTTCTTCACATCAGGGTGACTACCTGCTGTCCACAGCAGAGGACCAGTGTGTGTCCTGTGGAGCAGGCCTGCCCTCCTTGTGTTACTCACCCCAGCCACCCTGGCTCTCTCAGGCATAAGTTTATAGGACAGCTGTGAGGACCTCCTGTTTAGCCTAAGGTAGTGTCTGCACTTTAAGATGAATATACCTGGCATGGTGATGCATGCGTGTAATCCCAGCACTTGGGAGACTGAGGCAGGAAGATCACTAGAGTTCGAGGCTGGCTTGGGCTACACAGCAGCACCCTGTCTCAAAACAAAAAAAAAAACCAAAATAAAACAAAAGATGAATGCTGCTGGTTTTGTTGTTCATGTGAACTTTTTGTTCTTGGCTCACCTTCAATGCGAATAAGTTAGGTAAAATAGGAACCTATTTAGGAAATATTGTCTAGGAGCAGAGGATCCCTCTTCAGCCCAAAGATTGTAGTTTAGAACTGGAATAAACTAGTTCAGAACTCCAAGAAGTAGTCATGTGGTGTACTTGAAGTACATGTGCTTTGGAGAGAGGTCATGAAAGGCCCCATGCTCCTTCATGGTGAATGTTAATTTACTTCCTTTCTAACAAAACCTTGTAGACTGCAAATGCAGCCTTCCCTGCTCCCTTGGGAGGCCTTCCGCCCTTCTGAGCTCTTTTCTGCGCTGTACCTTTGTATTTATTTCCTTGCTTGCCAACAAGCCAGCCTGCCACACCCCCCTAGTCCCTTTCAGCTACATTAGTGGTATTTAGCCATGGTCTCAGTTTGCCCACCCTTGTTATTTCCTAACCATTTGATTTCTCCCCTGCCAGAGTGCCATCTCCAAAGCCGTGGGTGATCTTGCCAGGTGGGGGTGGTGCAGAGCTTGGCTCCCCTGTGCACTTAGTAAAGAATAGAGAGGCCCAGGAATCAGTAGCTGGCTGCAACCTTTTCACTTGGAGCTTCTCTTGTGCCATTCTGGGCACCTCTGGGCTCCGTCCCCCTTACCCGTGCCCTCTGCTGGAGGAGCCCACGTGTGTCTGCGGAGCACTGTGCAGCCCTTCATCGAGAGAAGCCTCCACACAGTGTCCTCGCCATCTCCCGCCTGGCTTCTCAGGAAGCCCAGATCACTCTGAGCTCTTTAAGTGCAGATCACTGCCAGTTAAGGGTGACCTTTCCCAGCCCCAGGGCAGGTGGGAGGGTGGTTCTGCTTTCTCTCTTCTTTTTTCTGGGTTGATTGAAGGAAGCATTCTTTTAAGTTGTGTTTTTTCCTGTTTATTGCTACAACTAGTGAAGAACATGAATGGAATTAAAATTTAAGGAAGCCTTACTTTGACTCCTAAATCAGCAGAAACGATTGACAATTATATTTATAAATTTTATTGTTGAACATTATTAGAGAAGGAGCGGGAGGTGTAGTTCAGAGGTGGAGTGCTTGCCGAATGTGTGTGAGGGCCTGGTTTTGACACCCAACACTGCCAAAGAAAAAATGGTTTTAGGTGACATGTGTATTTACGACAAACATTTTAAAAGGAAGAAAGATATGTGGAATCTTATCTGCTAAGGATAACCAGCAGTGTTAACATTTGAGAGTATGACCTTTTTTTCCTCATGTGGGTGTTTTGGAGTACAAAGGTAAGCACCTTAGACTAAAACAATTGAAACAGTCTCATTCTGTGTAAATTCAGAACACGTTTTCTCCTTAAGCAAAACAGTGTAACAACTGTTTCCATAGCATTTACATTGTTTTAGGTATCATAAATTATCTGGACATGATTTAAAGTATATGAGGATGAGTGTAGATTATGGGCAAATACCACGTCATTTTATGTAAGGGACGAGGGCATCTACAGATTTTGCTATCCAGAGGGAGGAAGGGAGGGGTCTTGAAACTGATCTCCTCCAAATACCAAGGGACAGGGGACACCTGTATGCAATTTCAGATCCAGTGTTTTTAATGGCTACATTGTTTTCCTCCTGGTTAGGTAGCATATTTATTTACCCAGTCCCCTGCTATATTGTTGGATATCTAGTTTTCCATTTTTTACAATTTTAAATACTCCCAAGTTAAATATCTTAGTAGATAAATCTTTGTTTTCAGTAGCGGGTGTTTCTTGCGGTTAAGCTCTCCCAAGCAGAACGGCAGAGTTTCTGGTATGCCCTGCTTAGCTCTTTTGATATATTTGGCCAGGTTGGTCTCCAGGAGCTTTGTAACAGAACCCTCCCCCGTCTGCATTTAAGTCACTGTGGTGTAACTTGTGGGCTGCTTGAGATCTGAGTTCACGAAAGTCTTAGTACAGCATTGCCTTTTGCTTACTTAGGCCACCAGTCTGAAGCTTAACGGTCATTGAGCTGCCTCAGAGCTCTTGGTTACTGTGTCGTGGACTTTACTCACAAGCTTTTATGTGCTGGGGACATTGCCTTTTGCTGGGGCTTGTGTCCCTGCCTTCCATATCCGGACTTCCCGAGGCAGCTCCCAGCCCTGGTCCTTTCTCTCTGTATTCTGGTGAGTACGAGGACTCTTGCTTGAGTAGAGTTGGAATGAATATGGGGGAAAAGGGTTGGATGAATGCTTTGTCTCTTTTTTTCTTTTCTTTTCCCCCAACAGACTATAGTTTATTCTTTAATTGAAAGTAACATTTATCATTGCAACGGTTGCAGAAACTTTTGTAACTACAGGGGAAGTAAATTCATTTATCCTGTATGAATTTTCTGCTGGAAAATGATTGTGAATGGTAGAAAATAATTTTTAGTTTGTGAAATTTAATTCTTAATGTGTTTTATTTGAAAATGTGTTTACTCTTTTAGTGATTAGTGTTACCTTACTCTGGAAGTTTTCCTACATTGAATTGGCTTATGTTGACAATATTTGCTAGTTTGGGTATTTATTCTGGGGTGATATGATTTTAATGACTGGTAATTCTAGAAGTGATTTTTGTTTTTCTGACATGGGGTCTTGCTGTGTTGCACAGACTGGCCTTGTACTCCAGGGCTCAAGTGGTGTTCCTGCCTCAGTCTCTAGTGTAGTAGGTATCAGGCATGAACCACTGCACCCAGCTTACAAGTGATGGTTTTTGTTTTTTGAGACAAGGTCTCACTATATCTCAGACTGGCCTTGAATTTGCTTATGTAGCCCAGGCTGACCTCGAATTTACAGTAATCCTCCTGCCTCAGCCTCCCAAGTGCTAGGGTTATAGGCATGTGCCACCAAACCCAGCAAAATGATGATATTTTAAGCCTGGGCACATTTGATTTAATGAACTTGCACTTTTAAACCATTACATGATGGTGATGATGATAATGACACTAGGAATGGAATCCAAGGCCTTACCCATGTGAGGCACTGAGCTGTAATAGCACCAGCTCTCATCACTATTTTTTATTTTTTATTTATTTATTTATTTTTTTTTTGGTTTTTCTCCGGTACCGGGAACCGAACTCACGACCTTGCGCTTGCCAGGCAGGCGCTTTTGCCGCTGAGCTAAATCCCCAGCCCCCATCACTATTTTTTAAATAAAAATTTTAACCAGTACATAAAACCATACATATTAGTGGGGTAATGGTATGTTTTAATGCATGTATACATTGTGTCATGCTTAGATCAGGCTAAACATCTGTCTTCTTAAAAATTGTTTCCCTATGTTAAAAACTTTCAAAAGCTTTTCTTTTGGTTTTTGAAGTGTGCAGTACATTATTGTTATCTGTAGTCACCCTGTTTTATAGTAACTCACCGGGACTATTTGGTCCTATCTAATGATAACTCAGTATCCATCCACCCGTCTTTCCTCACTCCTCTCTCCTCGTATCTACCTGTTTTCTGTCTACACACTGCCGTGTAGAGATAAGAGGGCCTTTCAGAGGCATACAGCTAGGTCGGGAAGATAGACATCTGCAGGCAGCTGCAGCAAGGTGTCCAGTCCTGTCAGGAGGTTGTACAGGAATAGCAAGCACATTAAGTGAAAGTGGTCACTGGTCCTGTGGGGGCTGTAGGGGGGGGCATGAGGCATCTCATAGAGGAAATAGCCCTGGAGCTGAGTCTTGCAGAGGGATGTGAAATGGTGGGATGCAGTTCCTGAACGTCTGAGGACCAGTGGAAAGAAAAGCTTGAAGCTGCTAGGCATGGTAGCACAGCCTGTCATCCCAGTACTCTGGGTGGCTGAGGCAGAAGGATTGCAAGTTCAAGCCCATCCTGGGTAACATAGTGACTTAGCAAAACCCTGTCTCAAAACAAAACAAAACAAAACAAAACAAAACAAAAAACAAAACGACCCTGGGTTCAGTCCCCATTACTAATAAGTAACTAGGCTACAACTTTCTCTGTTACGTTCTGGGAATCGAAAGCAAGTGGAGTAAGGGATGCTGAGAGGCAAGCAAGACCTGGCATTGGTGGACTAGCATTCTGAGGAGTCTAGACTTCATTAGTCATTGGAACTCTGTAAAGTTGAAGCAGTAGCATGGCTAGATTCCTTGGAAATCACTTGGACAGCGACGTGGAGGGTGAGCTTTCTGATGGGTAGGAGTGGACCAGTTGAGACTGTTGGCAGTAGTCACAAAAAGATGATGGACTGCAGAAGGAAATGGAAAATAAGAAGCAGGAATAAGAGATGTTGTTTCAGAGAAATGGAGTGGTTAGCACTAAGTAATTCTTGGGAGTGGGAAGTAAGGCAGAAGGCTAGGCTCTTCTGAGCTTCCGGATTGATACAGAGCACATAGGAAAAGAGCAGGTGGGTCCATTTTGGGATGTGTTGTGCTGCGTGGATGTGTAGATATCTGTAGGCGCTTGGACAGGGGTCTCAGGTGCGGTTAGTCTGTGTCATCTTAGCAAGCAGATGCACAGAGTGGGTGGATCTGCAGGGCTCGCTGATGGGTTGCATCAATGAACATGGAAAGGGAAGGAATGCAGCTAAGGAGGAGTCATAGGGGAGTCCACATTCTGAAATGCCTACATTAAAGAAAAGAAAGCGTGAGCGGAGAGTACAGCTGATGAAGTTAGAAAGTCTCGCCTGAGTGAATCCGAAAAAGGCAGATTGGAGGAAGAGAATAAAAATGCAGAGCGGGCGCTAGCAGTGCTAGAACACTTGCCTAGTAGGTGCGAAGCTCTGGTTTGATCCCCAGTACACCCCTCCCTCCTGCCAAATAAAGAAAAATAAAAGTATGTGTTGAAATTAGAAAAAAGAGCGGTAAAGCTCTGGTGAGGCTGGTTAAAAAGAGCAGGCAGAACTGGGCATGGTGGAACACATTCTGTAATCCCAACACTCTGAAGCTGAGGCAGGAGATGACATGTTTGAGTCCAGCCTGGGCAGTTTAGCAATTTAGTAAGACCCTGT
Source organism: Chinchilla lanigera (assembly GCF_000276665.1). Taxonomy (NCBI): domain Eukaryota; kingdom Metazoa; phylum Chordata; class Mammalia; order Rodentia; family Chinchillidae; genus Chinchilla; species Chinchilla lanigera. Next base: position 8,741,874 of record NW_004955456.1, read on the forward strand.
CTTAAAATAAATAAAAAAGGGGTGGGAATGTAGCTGAGTGCAGAGGCCCTGGGTTCAATCCCCAGTGGGGGAAAGAAAATGAATGAACTCAGTGTGATGGTACATGTCTGTAATCCCAGCTGCTTGGGAGGCGGAGGAGGAAGGATCATGGTTTTGAGGCCAGCCTGGGAACCCAGCAAGCCCTTCTCAGAGTGAGGGATAAGGGCTGAGAAGGTAGCTTAGTGTAAGGCACTGAGAAACATTCATATTGACAAAAGAATGACAAGTAAATTAATATTTGAAGAAATCACAGTACTCTGCCATGAAACTTAAAAAACAATGTAAAAGGGATAATTTCCTAGAATAATGTATCTTATCAAAATTGACTCTTTGGGAATGAAAAACAGATTTGTAGCCATTAAAAACATGAGTAAGTAGTGAAGATAACAGCACCAAGGTACAAAACCAAAGACTTGGCAGATCCAGATAGTCTTCTGGCCAAGGTCTATCAAGTTTCCACGTAATTAAAGTGTATATCTTCTTACATTGTTTGTAAGAATTAATTGCAGTGAACAAATGCAATTAATTTTCATATATGAAGAGTACACACTGTCCTGAGAATATTATAGGTGACCTGTAATTTTATCTCACGTATGGATAGATGTGAGAATTCAGAATAGAATTTAGCAAATGGCAGTGTCTTTTTTGTAAATCATGATCTGGGCTAGAGATGTACCCCTCTGGTGGAGCCTGTGCTTAGCATATGTGAGAAACAAGAAAATACAATCACATGAAAATTACCCAGAATATAAGTGAGAGTCAAACTGAAAATAATCAGACAGTTTAAATTAACAGATCATGGAGAAAACCAAATCACTCAGATGCTGCAGATAAAGCATCTGTTAAAATGTCATAGCTGGCTGGGGCTGTAACACAGTGGTAGAGCAGGTACTTAGCATGCAGAGGTCTTAGTTTCAATCCCCAACTTTTCTCCCCTGAAAATAAGTAACATTTATAATGAAAGTCTCTTTGCAGACTTGGAATAGGACTACTTCCTTAATCTACTGAGGGATTCCATCAGGAACCTATGACATGTACTGTATTTGTTTCTTTTTTTTTGTGGTACAGGGAATTGAACTCAGGACCTTGCACTTGCCAGGCAGGCGCTTATGCCACTGAGCTATATCCCCAGCCCTGACATGTACTGTATTTAACAGTGGAGTGTTAAAAGCATTTCCTGTAAAGCCAGGAATGAAGCAAGAAGTCCTATTATTGCCACTTCTGTTCATTATTTTACTGAAGGTTGTAGTCAAAAGTAGAAAAAAAAATGATACAAGGGTTGGAAAGGAAAAAATACAGCTTACTGTAAACATTATGATTGTCTACGCAGAAAATCCAATTGAAGCCAGAAACGGGCTGTACTTTAAAATATTTCACAGAAAGTCTGGAGTCAAGATCAAAGAAAGTCTTTTGTGTTTGTATATACTAAAATCAATAGGAAATGGGTTAACTCACAGAAATCAGTGCTGGCATGGTGGTGCATGCCTGTAATCCCAGCACTCCAGGCAGGAGGATTGTTACAAGTTTGAGACCAGCCTGGGCTGCAAAGTGAGCTCAAGGCCAGCCTGAACTGCATAGTGAAACCCTGTCTGAAAAAGACAAAAAACAAATCAGTGATAGCTATAAGAATTAAGTATGTCCTTGAATTTACCTAACAAGGTGTGTGAGGCCTTTCTAGAGCAAGTTTTTACTTCTTTTTTCTTTTATGATGTTGGGGATGGAACCCAGGGCTTCGGCCATTGTAAGCATGGATCCTACTGCTGAGCTGTAGTTGCGGCCCCTCTAGAGAAAGCTTTACAAACGTTTGAAAAAGTAAACCCAAGGAAGTGTAGAGAGGTAGCACATTCAAAGTTTAAGAAACACTGTGTTATAAAGATATCATTAATTTCTCAAGTTAGTGTCCACTGCAATTCCCATTTAGATCTCAGCCAGTTGTAGGAACTTCATAATTGAAACCTAAAATTTATAAGGGAGGTTGAAAAGCCAAGAATAGCCAGGACAGTTTTGAATAGTAATAAAGTGGTAGATTTCTTGTAGTTGATAACAAGGTTTAAGATTGTGTGGTACTGACGCGGGGCAGAGACAGACACAGCCATAGAACAGAAGAGAAGACCTGTGATCAGACCACTGTGTGCAAAGCAGCTTGCTGAAGGAGAGGGGTGGCGTTACCAGTCCACAGAAGGAGGGCGGGCAGTTCAATAAATGGTATTGGGTGGCCGCCAAATAGAAAAAGATGCAACTAGAAACATGGTTCTAGACTTCCTGAATCAACTACAAGTAGATGAGAGACTGTAAGAGTAAAGCTTTAAAACTTGTATAAAATAATGAAGAACATGAATATAACAATAGAGAAGGTGTTCCTGAATAATTCACACATGCTCAGTCATAAAAGGAAATGGTTCATCAGTTTAACTACATTTTAAAATCAGGATCGTCTAGTAATTGAGAAAATGCAAGTCAGAGTGCGAGATGCCACTCATGCCTGCCATGATTGTTACAAGAAAGAACAGATCATGGGCTGGGCATGGTGGTGCACACCTCGGGATCCCAGCACTTGGGAAGCTAAGGCAGGAGGAAGATCTCCAGGAGTTTGAGGTGAACGTAGACTACATAGTGAGTTGAAGGCCAGCATGGAATATATAAGGAGATCCTGTCTCAAAAACAAAATGAGATTATAAGTGTTGGAAAGGGTGTGGGGAAATTGGAACACTTACACACTGCTGGTCTGAGTACAAAGTGCTAAAGCCACTTTGGGAAGCAGTCTGCTAGTTCCTCTAAAGATTAAACATAGAAGCTGGGAGTGGTAGACACACCTGTAATCCCAGTATGCAGGAGGCTGAGGCTGGAGGAATGCTGTAAGTTTGAGGCCAGCCTGAGCTATGTAGTGACACTGTGTCAAAAACAATATCAACAAAAAACCAAACAAAAATTGAACATAGAGTTACATCTGACCCAGCAGCACCACTTGTAGGTATATAGTGATGAGAAATGAAAACATATCCATAGCAGGGTTATTCACAGTGGCAAGCAAAAATCCAAGTGTCTGTCAGCTGACACATGGACAAACACTGTGTTTATGTATAAATAAGATATTCTGTGCAGTGGAGTTTTTTTGGCAGTAAACAGGAATGAAGTACTGATGCTTGGCAGTGGTTGCATTAGAGCCAGGGGAAGTGGAGAGTTGCCCTTTCCTCATGAGGTGATGAAACTGTTCCATCAGAAATTAAAATCCATTCGTGTGGTGATTGTAGCTCAAATCTGTGAATATACTAAAAATCACTAACGTGCATACTTTGAATGGCTGAAGTGTATGATATGTGAAATATATCTTAATAAAGCTGTTAAAAACATCAAGACCTTTTCCTAGGGTAAGATATATCATAAACTATATCAAAGAAAACCCACAAGCTAAAATGGTCAAAGGCTCAGTATCAGAATCTAAAAAGAACTTCTAATCATTAATAAGAATTAGAATAACATTCTAGTAGTCAATGACCGGGGGACTCAGGGAATTCTTTTCTTTTTACTTTTTTTTTGGACATGCTCAGGATTGAGCCTAGGGCCTCATGCATGTGAGCCAAGTGCTCAACTTCTGAGCTGTACCCTCAGCCCTTTGTATTTTTTATTTTGAGACAGGATCTCGCTGAGTTGCCGAGGCCAGCTTGGGACTTGTGATCTTCCTGCCTCAGCCTGCTGAGTAGCTAGGATTATGGCCAGACTGTGCCCGGCCAGGCTATCTGTCTGTCTGTCTGTCTGTCTGTCTGTCTATCTATCTATCTATCTTTTTTTCAGGCAGTTTATTTTTTTTTTTAATTTATTATTTTTTTCAGGCAGTTTATTTTTGAATGAAAATGAATGGCTGATAGAAAGTGAAAAGATGCTGGATTTCAGTGGAGATGCAATTTAAAATAACAGATACCATTTTGTGCGTGTGTGTTACTGGAGATTGCGCTCAGTGCCTTGTGCGTGCTAAGCAACCTCTGAGCTACATCCCCAGTCCCACATCTGTCTTGTATACTTTAGAATCAGTATACTTTAGAAGATCAAGCAGTGGCCCTACTACTGGGAAATTGGGCAGGCCTGCTCATGGGATGTGGGGCAGGGCAAGGTAGTAAACCAGTCCAGCCTCCTTGCAGTGCAGGCTGGTGAGTCAGGTCAAGTTGAAGAAGCCCTCCTAGTGGTACTCCTCATTGGGGGAGCAGTTGCATGTGTCAGGCAGTTAAATCCCCAGACTAGATAACATGGAGCCCGAGAGAGAGAACTCAGGAACAGAATGGTGAGTGAAAAAGCACAAGGATAAATATGACGTGTCATTCCTCCTAAATTCTCAGATACAGTGTCAGTAATCACCAGGAGTGCAGCTTGCGGTTTAAGGACTCAGTTCGCCTCTGACGACAGGGAAGAAATGCTGTTTTCCACCCCAGAGGGCTCTTGGAAAAGACAAAGGCACACACAGCTGGCTGGTTGCTGCTAGTTCTTAGGGACTGCTCACGCATCTTTTTGTCCTACAGCTTAAAAGCTGGTACAGACTTTTTAAAAACTGCTTTCTGTTAATGCTGGTCATATGCTCATACTTACCGTACTTGCTCACTGAGCCAGCTTCTCTTCTAGAGGCTGAGGCTGTGCATTGAATAAGAAAGACCAAAGAAAAGAAAAAGAGAAGTCTCTGCTGTTGTGGCACTCAGAAAGGTGGAGGCACAGACAGCAGACAAACAGGAAAATAGTTCTTCTCTTGGCCGATGCTAGGCCGCGTGGAGGAAATGGAGGGGCACTGAGAGATGGGTGGGTGGTCGGGAAGGCCTGCTCCCAGGAGCTGAGCAGATGCCTGTGGTATGAGGAGGGAAGCTGGAGAAATTTTTAGGAAGAGTCAGCCTGAAGTGAAAGCCTTCAAATAGGTCATGTTCAAAAATTGTAAGAATCAAATTCTTAGGAATAAACAGCAGAGTGCAAACCTAACACTTTGAAAATAGCAGCTACTGGTGAAGTGACTGGGAGCCTAAGTAAATGGAAAGGCGCTCCATGTTCATGATACAGAAGATAGTCGTAAGGTGGCAGTGGTAAGATACCCAGACCGATCTACCCAGGAGTGTGGTCCCTGTCGCTGTCATCATCCCCGTGCGTCTTGAGAAACTAACTTTGAGGCCCATGTGGCCAGGCTGAGTTCGAAGAAGGGAAAGTAGAGGACAGTGTAGGCGGGAAGGTTGGCTGGGTGGGGCGTAAAGTCCCATGCGCCGTGAAACCCTGCTGCCAACCTCATCCCAGATGTGGCTGCTGGGATGCTCGCACAGCTGGCTTGTACAGGGGAGGAATAACACCTGGTCAGTGTTTGTGGGGGCCTGCTCTGTGGCAGGTACAGGCACGCAGGGGGCTGGGATAGGGACCAGGACAGGAGGTTGTAACAGGTCCGCTTTTTAGGGCCAGAGATTCGGACCTCCTCGGTTTATTTCTGCACATGCAACCTACTTAAACATTTTCTTACATGATGTTGAAGTAGCAGAACTTGTAAAATATTTAGAAGATTCAAACTAAAAAAATACATATCTTTCAAGAGCCAACCATTTTGAGGTGCTGACAGTTAACATTTAGAACCCAGGGCCTTGCACATGCTAAGCATGTGCTTAGGTAACTACTGAGTTTATACCTCCAACCCCTTGAAATGAATTTATTGATAAGAGGCTCTCCAGTTCAACAATGAGTAACCCCCGTAAATGCCAGCACCACCCAGAGAAACAAAGCAAGAATCCTAGCTTCCCATTTGGCCTGTTATTCTAAGTCTTTTGCTCCATTTCCTGCAGGTGGAGCTGATCAGAATAATGTTCAGCATCAACCCCCTGGAGAACCTGAAGCTGTACATCAGCAGTCGGCCACCTCTGGTGGTCTTTATGATCAGCGTCAGCGCCATGGCCATAGCCTTCCTGACCCTGGGCTATTTCTTCAAGATCAAGGAGATTAAGTCACCGGAAATGGCAGAGGTGTGTCTCTCCCAGCTTTCCTGCTTGGGCCACTAGACCTTGTAGAGGGGGAAACACTTTTTGGTTTTCCATACATCGGTCTTGTCTTTGTCTGTCTATGCCTTGTCTTGTCTTTTCTTTTTTTTTTTCTTCTTTCTTTCTTTCTTTGTTTCTTCTTTCTTTTTTCTTCTTTCTTTTCTGTTGTGATTTTTTTGTTCCTGATGAAAAACACCAGTATTCAAAATTTTCAGCATTTCCATATCCCTATGACCTACTTTATTAGGAAATATGAAGATAGTTATTATTTGATTTAAATAATGTTACCATTTCCAGTGCATCTATTACAATGGAAACACATGCATTTTGGAGAGTATATTTGTAAAATAATTTGTGGCAAGAAGCTAGAGAACTCATTTCTTTGACATTCATACTAAGTTTTTCATTGCTGTTTTCGAAAACTGCAGTTTTTTTTTGAGACAACATGTCATTATGTATCTAAGGTGGCCTTCCTCAGCCTTCTGAGTGCTAGGGTAGCAGGCATACACCAACATACCTGGCAGAAACGCTGAACATTGGTGTTGCAAATTCACATCTATTATTGAGTTTTATTAGCTGTACTTTTTTATAAGCATATATTTTATTTCCAAATATATTTCTATTTTTTAAGCTAGGAAAATATTACCTTTTCCTAGCTTTGCCTTCTGGTTTTTTCATTTTGGGCAATTTAAATGTTATTGGAGCATTTTAATCTTTAAGCTAGATAGATATACATATATCTTTATTATTTTATTCATACAATTTATATATGCATATAAATATATTTTTTGTATCGGGAATTGAACTCAGGACCTTGCATTTGCCAGGCAGGACCTGTGCTGCTGGGCTGTCTCCCTGTCCCCAGATATACATATTGATTATGTTCATCGTGGGAAATTTGTGCTGTACCTGATTTGTCTTGGTGTCTCTTTTTCTCCCATTCCCCTCTTTCCCTTTAACCCCTCCTCTGCTCCTTTTCTACAAAGCTTTGTTTCCATTTTTTCCTTCTTTTCTCACTTTTTTCCTTTTCTTTTCCTCTCTTTTACCCTCTACCCTCCCTAGTTGAACAGTTTCTTCCAGTTTCACAATATCTGTTATACCTTTGGTCCTTATTTACACTTTCAGTTTCTCATACCAGAGAGACAATGCAATATTTACATGTGTCCAATTTATTTTACTTAAGAGTGTGGTCTCGAGGTCCATTCATACAGTTACGTCTCAAGTTTATCCTTCTTTATGGCTGAGCAGTACTCCATTATATTAAAAAACCCATCTCATTTTTATCCATTCATTGATTGATGGGCATTTGGGTTGTTTCCAATAATTAACTATTAAAAACTGTGTTGCTGTCAACATGGATGTGTTTATATTACTGTGGTATGATGCTTTTAATTTTTTCAGGAAGATAGCAAGAAGGGGAATAGCTGGGTCAAATGAGACCTCTAGACCTAGTTTTTTGAGGAATCTGCATACAGTTCCATAGTGGTTGCACCAGTCTATACTCCCACCAACAGTGGAGAAGAGTTCCTTTTTCCCCACAGCCCTGCCAGCATTTGTTATTGGTAGTTTCCTTGATAATAACCATTCTTCCTGGAGTGAGATGGAATCTCAGCATTGTTTTAATTTGCATCTCTCAAATGACCAGTGATGTTGAACATTTTTTTGTACATTTGTTTTTTGTTTGCATTTCTTCATCTGAGAATTGTGTATTCATCTCAGATGTCCATTTTTTTTTTTTAATTTTAAAGAGTAAAAGAAGGATAAAATAATAATAGGAGGGGCTTACCAAATTACAGACAAAGTGGTAGGAAATGATCAATGGTTATTGTTTTACATGTTGTTATCTATAAGACAGTTTCTCAGGAAAACAAATAGACAAATGATAGTGAGTTACAGACAAA
>NW_004955456.1:8750315-8770260 GCF_000276665.1 Chinchilla lanigera
CTCGTGACCCCAGTCCACTGGACCTCTGACTCCGTAGGCTTAGTCTGCATTCTCATGTTCTCTGAGTCCTTGTTCAGCAGCTGCTCCTCCGCTGGCTCTGGACCTTTCCAGTTCTTAATGGCAGGAGCAAGAGTGGCCCGTTGTATGGCATGTATTCCCAGGGGTTGTTCAAAGTTTGAATGATTCACACGCATGGGTGGGCAACTGCAGTCAGTCCATGGTGGGCCAATTGTGCCACTGTTTCTGTGTGTCATGATAGATCCCAACTGAGCGGTGGCAGCCGGCCTAAGGGCCGGCGTGCAACAGTGCTCACGGCCGCATGGCTCCCCATGTGGGAGCCTACGAGGCAGGAAGCTAGCCAGCTGGAAGACCAGCGCTCCCCGCCCGAGGCTCCCCATGCGCTGGGGGCCCTCCCTTCGGGAGCCTCTCAGATGTCCATTTTTGGATTGGGTATTTAAATGTGGGGGCCTGATTTTTTTCAGTTCTTTATATGTTACAGATATTAGTCCTTTGTCCGAGAAACAGCTGGCAAAAATTTTTTCCCACCCTGTGGGGTGCCTTTTCATTCTGTTGGTGATTTCATTTGCTATGCAAAAGCTTTTTAATGAGATCCCAATTGTTGATTCTCTGTGATATTTCCAGTGCAGTCAGGGTTTTATTCATGAAGCCTTTGCCTACACCAGTGCCTTAAAGAGTTCTACCAATTCTGTCTTCCATTAGATTTAATGTTTCTGTTTTAATATTTAGATCTTTGATCCATTTCAATTTAAGTTTAATGCATGGTGAAAGAAAGGGGTCTAGTTTTAATCTTCAGTATATGGAAAGTTAGCTTTCCCAGCACTATTTATTAAAGAGGCTGTCTTTTTTCCAGTGAATGTATTTGGCTCCTTTGTCAAAGATAAGTTGGCTGAGTATGTCTGGAGTTATTTCTGCATCTTCTAATCTGTTCCATTGATCCTCGGTCTGTTTTTTTTTTTGCCAGTACTGTGCTGTTTTTATCATAGTATAAGCTAGGTATATTATAATTGAACACATAGTGCGAATATTAAATGTATGTTTGACATATTAGAAAACAATAACAATTTAGTAATTCTTGTGTAAGAGAAGTAGATAATAATATACTTACTCATAAATCTGTATATTAGGAATTATGCTGAATTAATGATATGGTGAATTGACTGGCAGAGTTTCTTGTAGTATATGTTAGTTCCCATCTTACTAGACTCCCTGAGTGCCTCCTCTTGCACTTTTTCTTCTGGGTTGGTTTGCTGTGGGGAGTGGGGAGAGGGCTTGGGACTGTGGGGCAGCTGTGTTGTGTGTGTGCGTGCACGTGCGTGCCTCGCATGGACAGGAGAGTTCTGTGTCATCGGTTTCATGGCTTTCTCTTGCGCTCTGTGACATTCTAGGTCATAGCTGATTTTGGTGGGAGGAATAGTCTTGTGAACTGTGTCTTGACATAGTTAAAGGAACAAGTTTGAGTTATTTTGGTCATGAAACCCTTCCGAAGAGGTTCTTACCAAGAATCTTGCTAGCTGGTTTAATTCTTGCTCTTTTCTGACCTGACTGAATCCTTAACTGCACCCATGTTAGGGGAGAAAATGAAGATGCTGGTCACAGCCAGAGCTTGGCAGCATTCTGGCATTTCTTTCTCATAGACCTTGAGTCTGTCTTGAACATTTGACCAAGGCCACTGGCTAAGAGATGTAGCCTGGATAATTAGCCCTTAATAAAACGGTACCTGGTGTTGGCTTTGGCTGGCTTTTTAACATGGACTCAAGCTTTGCAGTAAAGTAAAGCTAAGATGCTACAGAACCTTGGTTATGTTAATTTTGTGGTTTTACTTTCAGATGGTTAACCTAGTGGTTTCCTGATTTGTAGGAAAGAGTAGTGTGTAGTGTCAGGTATGAGTTGGAATTATTGCTGATTCTGTCTTCCACTGTGGAATTAGAAAAGCCTGGTTTGATGTGGGCCTCAATTCCTTCACGTCTGCAGCATGAAGGGTTAGATGGATGAACTAGAATGGTCTGCTGAGTTTGTAGGCGGCAGGGAAACTGGGACTTGATATGCCCAGTTGTAGGCTTGCTAAGTGTCACTTTCAGTTGTACTCATGCTGCAAAGATCACTTGACTGTTCGGGGATTGCTTAATTGGCATTTAAAAATGAACACTACTGTTAGAGTAATTAAATATGTAATTGGTTTTTTTGTCTTCTGTTTGGCAACTTGGGAGAAGTTGTATGTACCAGCGGCCTAGGTTAGGTTTGCTATCAGTGATTGATCGATTCATTGATTGTAGTATTGGGCTTTGAACGCAGGGCCACACACTGAGCTACATCCCTGGCCTTTTTATTTCTGTTTTTTAGTTGGATACAGGGTCTTGCTAAATTGCTAAGGAGGAAACCTAACTCATGATCCTTCTGCGTCAGCCTCCCAAAGTGCTGTTGTCACCAGTGTGTGCCTAAGGTGTGTTTTCTCTTGTAGAGTATGAGTTCACATCTGGTTTTCTGTAAATTGAAAATGGACTTTGGCAAGTCCTTTACTTTGTTAGCATCTGTTTACTCATGACATAGTTCATTGTATGTATTTGAAAAACTAGCTTAATGATTTAGTCACCATGGGTTATGATCCTAAGAGAAGGAGCTGGGAGTGTGGCCCAGTGGTAGAGCCTTGCGTAGCCTGTGTGAGGCCTTGGATTGGATCCCTGGTACTGAAAAAACAACAACAAAGTTACAAGCATTCTGTGCCCGTTGTTTTCAAACTGCTCCTGCTCCAAAGTGACGTCCAAAGTCCATGGCAGGGAGGAGTAAGTACTGGACAAGTGTTGGAATTTACTGCTGATTTGTGTTCTAGGAACAGTAAGCAGGGTGTATGGAATTGACCTTTTGAGGAATTACTTAAAATTATAATTATTATGTTACAGTCACTAAAGGAACTTGAATTAATGTTTTAAATGCTTTACTACTTTCACTCAAGCTTTCTTTTCAGTTTGATTCTGAGGCTGGGTAATTCTTAAGTATAATATACTTTTTTTTTGGTTTTTGTTTGTTTGTTTGCTTGTTTGTTTTGGTACCGGGAATCAAACTCAGGACCCTGAGCTTGCCAGGCAGGCGCTGAGCCACTGAGCTCTATCCCCGGCCCCTATAATGCACTTTTTATTGGTACCACTTATTTTATAAAATACGGGCTTTCACTGTGGTATTTTTGTCCATACATAAAACATTTTTGGGTCCTGCTCATCCCCACCCCCGGTCCCTTCCCCGTATCCCCTTTCTCTTGTCTGTGTGGGGTTTAAACATGTTTTTCCTGATCAAGTCTGTTCAGTCGCACAGTGTGTTTACTACCTCATGCCGCTGTAGAGTTCCTGTTTTAGATTATGAGTAGGGGAGTGCTTAGAAAAGTCACGCGGTCCTGCCAGTTCCCGAGGAGGGTGGCTGCGCTCTCCTGTCAGGGAAATGGCTGGCTGAATGTCTCCTGCTGTGAGGCCACACCGCAGGTCCTTGCTGGATTCCTGCAGAGGGAGGCTTCAGGGCTGCTCACGTTTGTTTCTCTTTGCTTTCCCCAAGGACTGGAATACTTTTCTGCTGCGGTTTAATGACTTGGACTTCTGCGTATCAGAAAATGAAACATTAAAGCATCTCTCAAACGACAGCACGGCCTCAGAGAGCACAGTGACCAGTGGGCAGGCCAGAGTGTCCACCCAGTCCCCCCAGGCCATGGAGGACTCTGGCCCAGTTAACATCTCAGTTGTAATCACCCTCACCCTGGACCCCCTCAAACCCTTTGGCGGCTTCTCCCGCAACGTCACCCATCTGTATTCGACCATTTTGGGACATCAGATTGGACTTTCAGGTGAGCGAGTGTTGGCCCCTTTCCTTTCAGAATCCTGAACCACCAGCTAAGAATAGCGTATGGGCAGTCTTGCTTTGTGCTTTCCTCATGTGTGTGTCTTATGTTGAGCTCGAACTGTGTGAAGTTTAGAAGGAACCCCTGGGATGTCTTCACTTAGTAAAGTGTCTGCCGTGCAGGAGTCTCGCTATGCACCCATAAGAGTGGGAAAGTGACGGGGCTGGGACGGAGCTCAGTGGTAGAGCGTTCACCTGGTGTGTGAGGCCCTGGCTTCCATCCCCAGCACCACCAAAGAAAGAGAGAAACTGGAAAGCTGCTAGGCCTCTTTCTAGCTTTAATATTTGAACAACACAGGGTTTTTTTTTCTTGAGACAAGGTCTTGTTACATGTTTCAGGCTGGCCTTGAACTCACTGTGTAGCTCAGGTTGGCCTCAAACACATGGTGATTCTCCTGCCTCAGCCTCCCAAGTGCTGGGGTTATAGGCATGCGCCACCATGCCCAGTTTGAATTACACAGATCCACTTATACTTGGATTTTTTTTTTTTTTTTTTTTGAGAATTTGTGCTAATTCAAAAAAACTTGCAGATAAGCTTGTAGCCTAGAAATATTGAAAAAAATCAGTAAGAAGTATTTTGTGAATGCATAAGATATATGGAGCTGGTCATGGTGGTGCATGCCTGTAATCCCAGTACTCAGGAGGCTGAGGCAGGAGGATCGTTGCCAGTTCAAGACCAGCCTGGGCTACAAAGTGAGCTCAAGGCCAGCCTGAACTGCGTAGTGAGACCCTGTCTCAAAAAGACAAAGAAAAAGATACGTGTGAATTGTGTTTTAATCATTTACTACCTTAAAGTATGCACACTGCGTTTCAGAAAGTTAGGATTTTTTAGAGCCTAACACATAAACAGACTGTACATGGCACTGTTCACCATGGAAAGAAATGTAAGCAAATGTAAAGGGGTGGTGGTACTGGGTCATAACTGTGTGAAATTGGCTCTGGTCATGCTATCCTCCTGTAATAGTTCATAGCCATCTTATGCTGTTGCTGCTGGGAGCTCAGGTGTTATGAGTATCAAAATGCCACAAAAATAACAGTTGAACAACACAGTTGAATTGCAGTAAAAAGGGACCCGATTCTCTGGATTTCTTCTGTGTGCCATGCCGGTAACATGCAAAATGTTTTATGGACTGTTGATCTTACTATTAAGATTTCTAGCCAGCTGCAGGTCAGATTTTTGGGAAGTCAACAATTCTAGTTGTATTTAAGGCTACATCCTAACCCTAACATTGTTGAAGGGCCAACTGTGTTTACACCTGTCATTTTTACTCAGATTTATCCTGTTGGAATTTTTGGTACTTAACTAGAAATACACATATTGCCTTAGTTGTCATCGTGTTGTCTGAACATCTGCCCCTCTCCCCAGTCCATTTCAGGGGATGAAATCCAGGGTCTCAGGTCTGCAGGGTAGTGCTCTCCCACAAAGGGGAGTGTCCTTCCATGCCTGCATGATATTTTTAACACTCACCATTAGTTCACCACTATATTAGAAGAAAAAGCCTAGGATCTGGTCTCTCCCCATGGAATTCTGGCATTTTAGAAAAGACCAAAACAACATGAGTTAACAGTGAGTTCCTGGCATGAAGGCAGTGCTATTTAAGTGCCTATTTAATAGGAAAAGTAGAAACTTACAAAACATGGATCACTGTCCTTTGGCCAGTGCCTCACTCATGACAGACTGGGTGATTCAGGAGGACAGGGAAGTTGTGGAAGCTGGAAACATCAGGAAAGGTTTCACATGAGTGGCCTGGCCCTCAAAGAGTTCCCTTCGCAAAGCTGTTAAAGGAATTTGTGAGTGCCGGCCCCTCTGTCTCCAAGTGACTCCCGGAGGAAAAGCCATCTCTGTGGTGTCAAGGTGCAGTGACCTCTGAGTTTTGCATGGAGCAAATAGTTTGGCCTTGGAACCCCTTGGGTGTAGTTTAGGCTTCATCACACATTGGTCCCCTGACCTTTCTTAAGTCTGTTAAGACATTCAGATCCTCAGGTTGTACTTGCATCAAAGGGGAACTGTGGCCTTCTGTGGTCACATTCATGGAATAATGGTAACTTTTAAGTGAAGTGGTACATATAAAAGCAGACTGGAGATGATGAGAGGGCTGTGCAGGTGCTGAAACTGGTGCTGCTCCCCAGCCCAGGCTTCCCAGCAGGGTGCCGCCTGCTGTCCGTTGGCCACCTTGGGACTCCACTGTGTCGAGCTGGCCTCATAGTTGGCATCAGGATGTGGCAGCCTCACAGGTGATTGGCGTTGGGATTCATTTGAATTCCAGAGAATGATAAGGAACTCTGGCCTGTATTTACTAAAAATCTAATTTCTCCTGTCACAGGCAGGGAAGCCCACGAGGAAATAAACATCACCTTTACCTTCCCCACGGCTTGGAGCTCGGATGACTGTGCTCTTCATGGCCATTGTGAGCAGGTGGTGTTCACAACCTGCATGACCCTCACGGCCACCCCTGATGTCTTCCCTGTCACTGTGTAAGTGTCTGCTGCACCCATCTGCCAGGAGTGGACCAGCCAGGAAATTCCCGGCATGACCTGCACTGTGCTACATTCTAGAGTGGCCTGTGATTGGACCCTTGTAAAAAAGGGTTCTGTACAGTTTAATTTGCAATTCTAATGGTAGAACTTCCGCACACAAATATCAGAAAGCTAGTGTTTCCACCTGGTGGCAAAATCCTGCCGCTGTTGTATGTAGGCTGACTTTCCTCCAAGAACAGAAGAAATGTGAGATGGAAAAAGGAAAAAAAGAGCTGTGATCTCCAGCCAGAGTGACCCATAACAAGGCTACTTAAACGTAAAGTTTTTGTTCATTTTCATTTTCCAGAGTTAGTTTTTAACTAACTCAGAGTATGAATTGAACCTTGTTTTCCATTAAACAAATCCTTTTTTTTTGAACAGTCAGTGTTGATCAGTTTACCCCTCCTTTCTCTGTGGAGGACATAGTATATGCGAGATGTAGTCTACTTAGCAAAGTTCTGTGGGGAATCTTTAAAAGAATTACGCTGAAATCCTGGTGCTTATCTACTTAGACAGTTAGAGGTTTGTAGGATGAGATAAGTTAAACATTATTTGGAGTTACAGTAGCTGATGCAGAAGTTCATATGTAAAGCATCCATTTGTAACTAGGAATTTAGGTAATTTGAAAAATTGACCTAAAAGAAACAGAGCCCTCTTTGGCTGCATTGTATGTGAGAGGACCATGGGTTGAGTTTTGAAGGCAAAAATCCAACATCCAGCACCCAAACTCCTCAATGTCAGAGACCTATATCTTTTTTCTTCTTTGTGTTTTATTAACAACAACCCAAAAACCTCAAACTCAAAGTATAATGGTATTTATTCTAGACAACACAGTGTTGTTGGAAATGTCGTATTCTCCTTTGTACACCTGTTGCTTGGTTCGCTGTCCCTACCCTGGGGGGTCCCATGGGGATGTGTCAGGTCACTGAGCACTCGTTTCCCCCTCTTCCTCTGCAGACAGCCTCCACACTGTGTTCCTGACACGTACAGCAACGCCACGCTCTGGTACAAGATCTTCACGACTGCCCGTGATGCCAACACGAAATACGCGCAAGACTACAATCCTTTCTGGTGTTACAAGGGGGCCATTGGAAAAGTCTATCATGCTTTAAACCCCAAGCTTACAGTTATTGTTCCAGACGTAAGTAGGAACAGTTGTGTGTGTGTGCATGCAGGCCCTGTGTGCCTCCCTGGCTTAGCCGCCTCCCTGTCCCTGTAGGCTCTGGCTGGGCCTGGGTGACCAAGTGCAGTGGTGGAAACTTGGAAAACAGGCCACCCTTTTAAAGCATTAAGGAAAATCTGGTTCTTTATTTTCTGTTTTCTTTAGCATCAGTTATTTCTTGAGCAGCTGCTCTGTCTAACCCATAGAGTTTACGAGAAGTCTTCCTCCCATAGCAGAATCCTGGATAGTGTGAATGGTGCTGCGTGGAGCTTGAGAGGTTGAAGTGAGTCTAGCAGGAGGTGAATCTCTGACTAGAGAGGGCAGCCTGCCTGGGTGTGACCTCGAGAAGGGAGGACCACTCTTGGGCACTGCTGTCCCAGCTCGGCTTCCCGCTTCGATGGGCACCCGCGCTGCACAGGTGGCACTGATGAGTTCTCAGTGCCTTTCCTTCCTTCTGTCACTGTCAGGTAGATTTCTCCTCTTTCAGTCTGGCCCTGTCCCTTTTCTGTGGT
Organism: Chinchilla lanigera; assembly: GCF_000276665.1. Classification (NCBI taxonomy): domain Eukaryota; kingdom Metazoa; phylum Chordata; class Mammalia; order Rodentia; family Chinchillidae; genus Chinchilla; species Chinchilla lanigera. Next base: position 8,758,407 of record NW_004955456.1, read on the forward strand.
TCCTTTATGTGAGGCTGTGGAAGCCATGGGTCACAACTCAGGAGTGGCAGCGGGATGGGCCTGGACGGCGGGTGGGCTTCCAGAAGCCCTGCCTCGCCAGCTCTGCTCGTGTTGGGGCTGCAGGTACTTTTGTGCCAGGTGTGTTCGGAGACTGTCTGCTGTGCTCTGTGTAAATGAGAGAGAACCCAAGGCCACATCACGGGGACTGCAGCAGGCCTGGTGATTGGCTGCATGTCAGAGAGGAAGGAGTCCAACCTGACTTCCACATCTTCAGCCAGGGACTTAGAGAAATGGGGAGAGGGCTGGGGGATGGAAGCTGCCCTGAGGCAGGGGTGGTGGGAGTGGCAGGGGAGGGAGTGGTGTGAGTGTAGTTGCCAGCCTTCAACCTGGAGACGAGGACTCGTCCAGGGAGGAGCAGGGGTTAAAAGTGAGTCTCTGCAGCCTTTGTACGACGGGTACTTGGGTGGTGAGGCTTGGCAGTGTGGGCCCGAGGAAGCCAGATAGATGGGTTACTCATGGAGGTCATAAGGAACACCACGTCTTCACTTAATGAGAGCCAGCTATTACAGTTTGGAGACAAAAGGAGAGACTTCCTGTTCCAGCTCAGGCAAGTTGATTAGGTGTAGAGGTTGGGAATGCTGTCTCCAGAAAGCCAGCGTTGAAACCATTCAGTGACTCAGTTGCAGATGCTTCTGTTTTTCTTTTTTATTTAGGATGACCGTTCATTAATAAATTTGCACCTCATGCACACCAGTTACTTCCTCTTTGTGATGGTGATAACAATGTTTTGCTATGCTGTGATCAAAGGCAGACCCAGCAAACTGCGTCAGAGCAATCCTGAATTTTGCCCTGAGAAGGTGAGCAGTGGACAGTCCTGGTCCTGTGTTTGCTAGAGGTCTCAGCGTACAGATATCTCAGTCAGTCCTTACCTTGACCCCGAAGGAATCAGTTCCTGGCTTGTCACTGGAAACCGTCCTTAGCCTGTATTATGGTGGTGGGTTTTCAACCTCATACTTGTCTACATCAGTTATTCCGAATTGTCCATTGCAAATTGCTCACCCTGGTTAGGCTGCCTTCCCTGTATATCTCTTAGGGAGAGACTCACCTTAACAGTGCTGCTAATCAGGGTTCAAAAAGTCAATTTTATCTCAGCATAGGAGTTCCACAGATTGGCTCCTTCCTGGAGAAGACTTCAGATTTCTGTTCATTTCTTTCTAGACTGAATTGTTTTCTTAGGGGTGTAGGACTCCCCTGCCTGGTGGATGTAGTCCCTCAGTCTGGCCAGGCCTTTGGGAAGGGTCCCCCTGGGGCTGAATTCCCCAGGCTTTCTGTGTGACTGGATTGCCTGTCTTGGTTTCCTCTAGGTGGCTTTGGCTGATGCCTAATCTCACACCTCCTTGTCTTTGGAGAGAGACTGAAAGAACCATCATCATTGCCTGCGGACCCCAGCCAGGGCCTGGCCACTCCAAACACATGATCTTGCAGTGTTGGGTTACTCCAGCCAAAGACATTTCAAGTGCCTGTAACTGATTTGTACATATTTATAAAAATCTATTCAGAAATTGGTCCAATGATGCACGTGCTTTGCACTGGGTGCAGCCAGAACCCTTCGACCTCACCCCTGGACCTGGGAGACTTCTGTGTAACACTAGAGGGGACTTGAGGATCTTGCATCACGGAGCAGGTCGTGTCTTCACCAGGGTTGCGGTGTGCTTCCTCGCTGGTGGGGTTGAGGTTTGCTTCCGTTCTTGTTTCAGCCTGATATGTACAAGATGTTTGAAACAGTCTGCACCTTTGATATGATACTGCATTTCCAAAGCCACCAATCCATTTTGTGGATTTTATTGTGTCTGTGGCTTAATAATCACAGTAACAACAACAATACCCTATTCTTCATTTTGCTTGCAAGGAAACATCCCTAAGTGTTTTTTTTTTTTTTTTTTTTTTGAAGAAAAATTAAAATAGTCACATTTTAATACTGTCTAGTTAGGACAGACTTGTGCTTTCCTCCAGAGTAAAAAGTTAAATATTTAAAAGTCAACTAGATGGTAAAGATCTTAAGTTTCATTTTCCATGATGGTGAGGAACCCAGTCTTGTTTGAGTTGGCACAGAATGTTCTCCCCGCACCCCGCCCCCTATTATAAAAGTTAAAGCAGCTCCCTCACTCCCAAGGGCCTAGACATCAGGCCATGGGTCTGGGGTGGAATCGCAGTTAGCTGTCCTATTCCTGGCATGCACATGGCAGTGTGGAAAGAAAGGATGACAACGTGGTTTAGTAGTCATGAAAGGGTTTCTTTCTTTTTTTGAAAAGGAGATAAACTTTCTTTTTTTAAAAAAAACAAAACATTTTCCCTGGATTTTTATGCAGTGAACATCTTCAAAGGAAGATGGCATCTACTAGATCTATCACATGATGAACACAGTGCCTGTAAAATTTGAAGGAATGAAATTCTGATTGGCTGTTTCGTGTGTGTGTGTGTGTGTGTGTGTGTGTGTGTGGTGCTGGGGATTGAACTGAGGGCCTTGAACATACTAGGTAAGTGTTCTACCACTAAGCTATCTCCCCAGCCCCCGATTTACTGTTTATCAAGGACAACCAAAAGAATTTTTCTTAGAACATTTTGATCATCTAGCTCCTTGGTCCTTTTGCCCTCTTCATTCTCTTTCATTTTTAGAAGCTCGAACATTATCTATTCCAGTCCTTTCTTGTTACTTGTTTTTGTTGACAACTCTTTGCCTTAATAAGTCATGTCGTCAGTGGTGTCTGTGTTCTCCCACACAGCTTTAGAGCAGGAGGGCAATTAAGACCTTGGACGTGACTGTCAGCACTGTAGCTCTGTTTCTGTCTGCTTAAATTAGAAGGAGTTCCTGTAGTCTGAAATTTGTTGACCTGGAACATTCTATCCCAGGCATTCTTGAAAGGAAAAGTTGTGGGCTTTATTGAAGATTGTTAAAATAATCGCCATAGTAACTTGATATGTTAGTACTCCATTTTTTCCTCAGTACATTTCAAGTGCAGTGATCATACTTGTCTAACCAGTTTTTTGTTTCTGATTCTTTTTGGTATGATATGATTGCTTACATGAGGCATGGCTAACATTTTATTTTAGTTTTCTCTTTAGAGACTTTGAAACCCTTATGAGACATGATTTAGAAAGAGCCATTTGGCTTGGCCTTTAGAAGTGTCAATATCCTTAGGACTATCAGACTTTAGATCAAGCTGCTACTGACTTAGTAAAGTCCCAGTAAAGTGGAGTTATAGGGATAGGCTCATAATTAGCAGAGTAATACAACAGGCTAAAAGACAAGTTAAAAAATCAGTTTCATTGGTTTGTTCAGTCCAGCTCATTGCAAATCTTAATTGCCCTTGTTTTAATGACAGGGAATGGCTGGAATCTGTAGCCAAGGGAGAAACACTGTTAGGCATGAGGATGTGCCAAAAGTGCCAGATCAGTATGACTTGTCCTGCGGCCAGGACACACAAGTTAAAACCCAGCACTCACTGTAGCAGGTCATTCTCAGAGATCTTGCAGGAACGCAGAGCTGAGCAGGTGTGTGAAGGAGGGCGGGGAGTGGGGAGGCCACGGCTCTAGAAGAGGCTGCCACAGAAGCCCAGGAGAGGCAGGGCGCCTTGTTACTGCTGGGCCGCGTGTGCGGGCCCAGTCCGTGGCTGTGCCTCCCCATGGACCTCAGAACGGGGGAGTGTTCTGGAGGGGGCCAGGCTGCCCTTCAGGGGTGGCCCCACCGCGCACAGGCTCATCCTCAGGCACCTTGGACTGGAGGGCCAGTGAAAGGTCAGTGACTTCCTATTAAAACGGTTGTTTCAGATCATATTGATCTCTTTCCTTTTTCCTTTTGTCCTTTCACTGTATGACTTGAATCAGTTTTGATTCTATTTGTAAGTTTCTCGCATTGTTAGGAACCTGCCGTTCAGTTGCATTTTCTTGGGCAGTGTGTAGGGATTCAGTGTTCTGGTTTTTCAACCCTCCTGCAGGCACTGTGGGGTTACGAGGGCCAGCGGATGCATTCCACTTACCTTGCTGCATGATGGTAGCCGATCTGTTATGGCATCCACTCCCTGATTAATTTCTGTGTTTGGAATATGTGCATATGTGCTTTAGAGAATAAAACATCAGGATTTATTTGCTGTGTCTTCTTTTCCACTAGTCTGATGGGTGTGTGGGTTTTTGTGTGTGTTTCTGTACGTTTTTGTGGGTTTTGTTTTGTTTTACGGTACTGGGGATCGAACCCAGGGCCTTCACACTGAGCTACATCCTCACTCTTTTTGTCTTTTAAGACAAGGTCTCACTAAGTTGCTAAGTTGCCCAGGTAGGCTAGCACTTGGGGTCCTTCTGCCTCCGCCTCCAAGGGTGCTGGGATTACAGGTGTGTGCCACCATATCTGGCTTGATGGGTGTTTTGTACGGAAAGAACATATGCAGTAAGCAGTTGAGGGCCTGTTGTAGCTTTTTTCCCCTGAAGTATCGCCTGGTGTTGGGATGAGGCTTGGCAATGTGTAATGCTAAGGTGGCCTCACCAAGACCTAGGTCTTCTCCCTGAAAGCACAGAGCCTTTTGTGGTTAATAAAACCAACAGATGCTCACGACCAGACCCATACCCTGCCAGAAGGCTTAGGCGTGAAACACACAGCGGGACAGGGAGCGCTGACTCGGCACAGCATTTTAAAGACACCTGTGGGCACCGCTGACGTTGGCCATGACATACAGCAGCCTCCACAGCTTCTGCTGCTCAAAGGAGAGCGCGTTTACAAAGCACATTCCTCCCTTTTTCACGGGACAGAGGTGTCTGTCCCTTCCCTCACCCCAGTAGGTGCCAGGGGCATGAAGTTGGTGCAAGGCCTGGGTGTAGCAGGCTGGGACCTCCTCGGGCCCTTTGTTCGGCTTTGGTACCTCGTCCTCCCTGGTCTGCTGGCTGTGCCCTCACTTGTCCGCTTGTCTTTGAGTGTGCGGGTTTGCGTCCATCATAGCACAGACTAAGCCTGTAAGAGCTTGCATTTCCCTTTTGCGTCACACAGCCTGTGTAAGATCTCACAGGACGGTGTTCTCCAGTTAAAGGCTTCACTTGCAAAGCAGTTCCTTTTCCTGCTGGGCTTTCCCACAGACTGACTGGGACTTGAGAGCTGTGGAACGAATGCGCTGCGCGGTCCATCAGGAGCACTGTGAGCTTAGTTGCTGCCTCAAAGACTCTGCCTATTTGTAGAGCCCACCTTTTCACCGTGGAGCACCCAGACTTCCGCTGTGCTGGTGGGTGATCTTGAATGGGTGAGAGTGGCTTGCAGATTGCAAGAACAGATGGCAGTTAGCTGTGCCACAGGCAGGGGAAAGGGCAAGCTTGGTTTGGCTTTCGCTATCCAGTCTCTTTCTGTCAAGTGGTTTTGCTTCTTCAGTAGCAAATATTTCCTGGGTTTCTCTTCTGTGCCAGTCAGGGTTGCAGGGGCTGGAGACTAGAAGTTCACAGATGAAGTGCTTGTCTTCTTGGCCCTTACCTTCCAGGGAGGGCGGCCGCCGTGAGCATATATATAAGTGGTCTAGTGGCAGATGTGCTGGGGAAGATGACCAGCACTCAGTTGGAGAGGTCCCGGGGCATCCTGGGAGGGATGAGTTGGTTCAGAGGGAGGCTCTGCATGTGGTCCTGGTGCTCGGGGCCTCTGGCTCATCGCTGGATGGAAGGAGGGGGGCCTCAGGGCTTACCCCTCACTCCAGGACCAGATCCTGCACACTGCAGCCACAGTGGCCCTGGAGCATGTGTGTGCCAGAGGCCAGGCAGGGAGCTGCTCTGTCACTGGTCCAGAAAAGACTGGAGTTCTTGGCCCTGAAGCACAGCACGGTGGGTGGGAGCCCAGGCAGGCGCTGACTCTTCCATGCGTGCTGTGTTGGGCAGCTGAAGTGGCCTAGCCCTCCTGTGCCTCTGGAAAACCAGAACTAAGGTGCCCTTGTGCCGTGGTGTCTCAGGCACTCATCGAGTTTATGAGAAGCCCCTAGAGGATGTTTATGTGTATGAGGTGTGGTCAAAACATGGCGACTGTTTATATTTTAAAGAATTTACTACAGTGAACACAGCCGTAATACCTCTCACAATCGTCTCCCTCACTTCAGACACTTCTCCCATTGTTCTTGCCACTTTCTGAGGCAGTTCCGGAAGTCCGCTTTCTGAGGGTCTTTAGTTGTACTGTCTGGCTGCCTCAGTATCCCGAATTGATTAGAAACATTTCCCTTTTGCGGTCATTTTGACTTGGGAAGGGCCAGAAGTCATCCAGTGAATAGTGTAGATGAGAACACACTGATGTTTTTATGGGCCTGCCTTTCCATGGGATGGCACTGAGCAGCAGCATTCACTGCGTTTTTGATCACACATGTAAAGGCACACGAAGAGGACTTCCGGACCTGCTTCAGAGTGGTATGAATGATAAGTGGGTTCAGAGGGAGGGGAAGATTTTGAGGAGGATTGATGGCAATGTATCTTGTAGTGTAATTAAACAGAGTACTTCTTTTTCTTTTTTTGAGACAGGGTTTCACTATGTCATCCAGGTTGGCCTGGACTTGTGATCCTCCTGCCTCAGCCTCCCATGTGCTGGGATTACAGGTGTGCACCACAACTCCCGGCTAGAGTACTTCTTGATCACATCTTGTACATGGCGATTTGTCCTTCACATGGGACTGGTTTCCATGCCTTGTCTTTGTAGAAACTGGATAATCCTCCTCTGATGCCCAAAGTGCACCTTTCCGGCACACTGGGCCCTGCAGTGGCTGCTGCCTGGAACAGGACGCTCCCTTCCTTCCTGGCCGCCGTGCTGTCCTGTTCCAGCACTGCCTGGGGCTACTACTGCTGGGCAGCTGCCACTATCCTTGGGCACACTTGGGCATCAGGGACGCTTAGCCTACTCGGGCACACTCAGCTTAACCTAACCAGTCCCAAACCCCTCTTTTGAAAACTTTTATTATCCTACAAAGGGTCTACCAAATGATAACCATGTGCTTGGGACAGCCACCGTGAGTGGGACAGCGCTACATGTGGGTAAGTTTTGCAAGAAAACAAAGTATATACACTTCCCCCAGCTTAATTGCACTCCTGGGAAATACAGTGTTTGTTTAAAATGTGCAAAAAATAGTTTGTTGCAGGCTCAAATGATCATAAATACTTTTCATCTCTGTGAATGTTGGATAAATTCTGAAGCCACGTCAAATACATGATGAATCTTTGCATGGTGATATGTCCATTCCAGGACGGGCCACTCATGATGACTAGAAAGTTCTCACATTTCCAGCATGTCTCCTAAGGGGTGGTGTCAGCCTGTTGAAAACCAAGCCTCCAGCATTCTGCCCAAGACCAAAGTTTCCTGATTGCCTCAGGTTTTAACATCCAGACTATCCCAGGCCCTTAGGGCTGCTGTCATTTGCTGACGCCTACAGGCCACCATCCACCAGCTTGTGCTGGACACCTTTACTTTACTGTGCTTGGCTGGTCCACATCTCAAGATGATGCTGGGGTCTGAGGAGGTTCTGTCCTGACTCTGCCTCTGTAGGAGGGGAGCAGGTTGGGTCCACGAGGACAGCCCTGCTCCAGTGTTGTCCCTCTGGGACTCTAGGAGGCCCAGGTTCTACCCAGGAAGGCACAAGCTAAGAGACAAGCAGCATGCTTACCCACACACCTTTTTCTGTATCACAGACACGCAGGGCAGTGTCGTGGGAAATGGAGGAGGGGGATTAATGTTACCCACGGTGATGGCTTAGACCTAAAACACCCCCCAAAGTCTTGTGTGTGGGGAAGGTGATTGGATCATGATGTGCTATACTCATCAGTGGATTTACCCACTGACATGTTTGGAGCTGAATGGGCTGTCAGGAGGAGCCTGGCTGGAGGTGGTCACTGGGGGGTGCTTTCTTACCCCTGGCTTCTCCTCTCTGCTTCCTGTCTCTGTGATGTGAGCAGCTTTTCTCTACCCTGGCCCTTTTACCACGCTATCTCTGCCTTGGAGCCCAGGGACCATGGACTGAAACCGTAAGCCAAAAGAAACTCTCCTTTAAGTTGTGGGTGAGAAAGTAATTAAGTCAGCTGCTGTCATGCACATTTTTGCCATACCCAGGTAGATCCTGGTCCATAAAAATCTTCTACCCATAGTTGGTGGTGCAGCAGAAACGTGCTGTATGTTGGCCCAGGTGAGTGGCCCGTGTCAGGCGCTTTGTGAGGTGGCAGTGCTATGGACTGGGAACAAGAAGCTAAAAATGCACAGTGGAAAAGCAAGAGGCCAGGCAGACGTATGCAACGTCTAGACTGTGGGACGTATAACTTGTAGTGACAGCAGTGTTGCAGATTTTGGCCTGAGTTGGATTCCAGAAAAATGAGACACCACCTGGCACCCTACACCCTCACTGGGCCTGCTGGAATTGCCCCACATTTGGCTTGGGTGCACCTGCCTCTCTGGGCACCCTGAGACACCTGAGCCTCCACCTGATGGCTGAAGCTGCTTCTATGGACCCTGGAATATACATCAGGGGCCCAGGGCTGGTCCCCAACCAGCAGGAACCCATGCCAGGAACCTCAGAATCCAATGCCCCACATCTTTCCTGGGCTGCTACCCCCGCTTGGACAGTTGTCACAAATAGGAGTTATGGAGAGGGGTCCAAACCTCCACATAAACCCCGACTGTGAAGAGGGCTAAGAGGAAAGGGGCTTGTAAGGTTAAAGACTACAGGCCCTGGGAAGAAAACATTCTTCTGGTAGTTGGGCGTGATGGCACATGCCTGTAATCCCAGCATTTGGGAGGCTGAGGTGGGAGGACTGCCACGAGCTCAAGGCCAGCCTGGACTATATAGTGAGAACCTGTCTCCAAAATAACAAGAGTGACTCTAAATAAAAAAAAAAAAAAAAAAAAAAAAAAAAATCCTTTGGAAGTCTGTAGCAACACTTTTCTGTTTTCTAATTCTCCCTTTGTTAACCCAGTTTTTCCCTTTTGGTCCTGTATTGGTGCATTTTTTAGTTTTACTATTTTTGGGTCAGAGTTTGGAGTCTTATCACCAATTTTCCTTTGCCCTCTGTTATGGTTTGTGTCTAGATGGCCTCCCAAAGCCTCTTGTGGTCATAGGTGGGGCTTTTCAGAGATGGCTGGATCTAGGGTATGTGATACTGGGGTCACAGATGTGAGGCTGGGATTGATTCTTGGTGTGATTCTAGATTAAGGCTGCCCCACCCTGAGCTTGAGTGGTACCCACGAGAAAGGTGAGTAGCCTGAATAGGATATAAGGGACAGAAAGAGGGCTGCTGGTGTCACTTGCTGCTATCTTCGCTTGCTGCTGCTTTGCTACTCTGCTGCCTTCTGCTTGCCATACACTGTTTCTTCTCTTTGATGCCACCCTGCCTTTGAATCAGCCAATTACGGACTGAAACCTCTACAAACTGTGAGCTAAATAAACCTTTCCTCCTTAAACTTTGGGTGTCAGGCATTTTGTCTCAGCAACAAGATGTCCTCTTTTAATATTACTTTACCTAAACAGGTCCTGCTTTTATTCTCTTCTTTTCATGCTGTCTCTTTGAACTTTTCAGTTTTTTCTTCTTTTCTTCTAGTTTAATTTCCACTCATTATCCTTTCCCTGTTTTTTTCTGGTACGGTTAGCTAATACTACACGTTTCCCTTACTCCTTAATAGCACCTTTTTGATCAATCTTACCTCTCCACATCTTCCACTGCTGAATATTCCATAACTATTTTTTTTGTTTTCTTCATGCTTCCAAAACCATACCATTTACCCTTATGAATCTGTAGGTAGTTAACTATGGCTGAATATTATTCTATTGTGAAAGGGGTAAAAGTGCTCTACTGACAGGGCAGGGGGCACCACAATCACTGACTTGAAGTCATACTACAAAGCTACCATGATATAAAAACAACATGATACTGGCAAACAATAACAAAAACAAAAACCCAGACCTGAGGATTAATGGAATGGAACATAAGATGCAGAAACAACTCCAAGCACACTCAGCTATCTTATCTTTGACAAAGGGGCCCAACCCCTTCACTGGAAGAAAGACAGTCTCCTTATTTATTTATTTTGGTGTTGCTGGTAATTGAAGTCAGGACCTTACACTTGCCAGGCAGGCACCTGTGCCACTGAGCCAGATTCCTAGCCTGACAATCTCTTTCATCAATGGTCATGGGAAAACTGGCTTTTTCCATACCTAAGATTGAACCTAGACCCATATCTCCTATCATACACTAAACTAAAATTGAAATGGATCAAAGATCTAAGTATAAAAACTGAAATACTTAATATGATGGACGATAGAATAGGTAAAACTCTTGAAGACAAAGGTATAGGCAAAGACTTTATAAACAAAATTCTGACCACACAGGAAATAGTAAAAAGAACCAACAAATGGGATCTCTTAGCTATGTACGTATTTATTTGTTTACTTAGTGTTTTGAGATGGGTTTTGCTATGCTGGCCTTGAATTGACAGTGATCCTCCTGCCTCAGCCTCCTGAGTGCTGGGATTACAGGCATGCAACACCACATCCAGCGGGATCTCATCTTTTAAAAAGTTTTTACACATCAAAAGAAATCATCAACAGTAAAGAAACAAACACAAAATGGGGAAAAATTTTTGCCATCTATTCCTAGACAAAGGACTAATACCTAGAATATATAAAAACTTAAAAAGTCAGATCCCCCAAATTCAAAGGCCCAATCCAAAATGGGCATCTGAAATGAATAAACACTTCTCAGATGAAGTACAAACAGCAAATATACAAAAAGAAAAGCACATCATTGGCCATCCAAAAAAGCAAATTTAAATAATATTGAGATTTCCTCACTTCAGAAAGAATGGCTGTTATCAAGAGATCAACCAATGACAAAACAAAAAACCCCAAAAGCCCAATAACAAATGCTGGTGGGGCTGTGGGGAAAAGGAGTCCTTCTGCACTGTTGGTGGGAGTGTAGACTGGTGCAAGGACTGTGGAAATCAGTGTGGAGATTCCTCAAAAGCCTAAAACTAGAGGTTCTGTTGGACCCAGCTATTCCCCTTGTAGGCATCTTCCCGATATATTCCACAGGGAGGTATGCATACCCGTGTTTACAGCAACACAATTTAAAATAGCTAAGTTTTGGAAATAGGCCATATGCCCATCAATGGGTGAATGAATAAAGAAAATGTATTTATACACAATGGAGTACTACTGTGGCATAAAGGATACACTGGAGATATTTTTAGATATACATCTCCAGACCATAACCGTTATTTTTTATTTTTGTCTTTTTTGAGACAGGGTCTAACTATGCAGTTCAGGCTGGCCTTGAGCTCACTTTGTAGCCCAGGCTGGTCTTGAACTTTGCAACTATCCTCCTGCCTCAGCCTCCTGAGTGCTGGGATTACAGGCGTGCGCCACCACGCCCGCCCAGACCATAATCTTAAATGGAATAAGTCATATACACAAGTTTAAGTATCACACTGTTTCTCTTGTATGAGAAACCAAAAGTGTAAATAACCAGCACAATGGAGGACAGATGTTGGGAAGCAGGGAGAACTTACTCAGAGAGGAACGGGAGCAAGGGTGGCGTGGGGTCGGGACAGGAATGCGGGAAGGAAAAAACTGGAAACAGCATTTGTTAGTGGGGAAGAAGGGGTGAAGGGAAAGAAATGGGAAAGTAACAAGAATTGGGATATAGTATGTACAGGTACAAAGTCCCCATGATGAATGTGATCACTATGTATGGCAAACACGTACTAAGAAAAAATGAGGAAAATTTTCTCCTGGGAGTTCAAGTTTTTTCTTTTTTCTTTTTTTCTTTTTTTCTTTTTTCTTTTTTTTAATTTTAAAGAATAAAAGAAGGATAA
>NW_004955456.1:8771575-8866431 GCF_000276665.1 Chinchilla lanigera
CTCATGTTCTCTGAGTCCTTGTTCAGCAGCTGCTCCTCCGCTGGCTCTGGACCTTTCTGGTTCCCAATGGCAGGAGCAAGAGTGGCCCGTGTATGGCATATATTCCCAGGGGTTGTTCAAAGTTTCAGTGATTCACACACATCCGTGGGTGGGCAACTGCAGTCGGTGCATGGTGGACCAATTGTGTCACTGTTTCTTTGTGTCATGATAGATCCTAATTGAGTGGTGACGGCCGGCCTATGGGCCGGCGCGCAATAGTGCTCGCCGCCGCATGGCTCCCCATGCGCTGGGGGCCCACCCTCCGGGAGCCAGCAGGCAGGAAGCTAGCCAGCCAGAAGGCTGGCGCTCCCCACCCGCAGCTCCCTGTGCGCCGGAAGCCCTCCTTCTGGGAAACCCCCAGGCCGGGAGTGAGTCGCTGGTCCAAAGACCGGCGCTCCCCGCCCGAGGCTCCCCGTGCGCTGGGGGCCCACCCTCCGGGAGCGAGCAGGCAGGAAGCTAGCCAGCCAGAAGGCTGGCGCTTCCCACCCGCAGCTCCCTGTGCGCCGGAAGCCCTCCTTCCGGGAAACCACAAGGCCGGGAGTGAGTTGCCAGTCCAAAGACCCAAAAAACCGGCGCTCCCCACCCGAGGCTCCCTGTGCGCTGGGGGCCCACCCTCCGGGAGCCAGCAGGCAGGAAGCTAGTGAGCTAGAAGGCTGGCGCTCCCCACCCGCAGCTCCCTGTGCGCCGGAAGCCCTCCTTCCAGGAAACCCCCAGGCCGGGAGTCCAAGTTTTTTCTTTTTCAAGTAGCAAGAATTGTGCCTCGGAGAAACCTCACTGGCTACGATACTGCCACTGTGCAAAGCTTCTGTTTTTTCTTTTTGAGGTGGGTGGGCCTCACTGTTGCCTAGGCTGGTCTTGAACTCATGGACTCAAGTGATCCTCCTACCTTAGCCTCCCAAGCAGCTGGGACCTTGGGCGTGTGCCACTACTCAGCAGCGACTGCAGATTGAGCAGAGTGGGGCTGGTGGTCTAAGTCAGTGCACGTGAGGCTCTGGGTTCACTCCCAGCACCAAGATAAACCCCTGTGCATGCTTGCACGAGTGTGTGCGCACTGCATACACACACAGACACACAGACACACAGTGAAACTGCAGCTAGAGGAGGTCTTCTCAGGACTAGATCAAACAGCTCAGTTTCAGTGTTAACAGAAACTGCTCATTCCTGAGTTACCAAACAAAACTACTTCTTTTAGTACTAGTAGAGAAACACGGAAGTAAACAAGATGTTTGTGAGAACCTGCATTGGCAGGGAACTTTGTGTGCCTATTAAACCAATCAAGACCTGTTCAAGAACTCTGCTTTTCAGTTCAGAGACACTGCTGTTCACAAAATACATCTGTTTATTTTCAGTAAATCTCTAATTTATGTATTTTTTTTCCGGTACTGGGAATCGAACTCATGACCTCATGCCCTGTGCTACTGAGGTACATCCCCAGCCCTCTAATTGATATTCTAGAGTGCATCTTTTGAGGATAAGGTGTTGAAATAGTAAACTAATTAAAATTAGCTAATCCCAAATAAATATTCACTGACTGTATCAACTACTTATCAGAACAGGACTCTGCATACTGACTGCCCTCCTCCTCCTAACTCCCAGCCCTGCCATGGACAGAAAAGAAAGCAACTTAGGAAAGTGTCTGGAAACACAAATCGTAGTTTAATAAAATAACACTTTTATTGGTTACATATAATTTTAGCTATATTAATATATATTATAAACTTTAAGAATTAGATATAAATGACTTTCTATTTTACCAAGAAGAATCTAGGCTAGGGCAGCACGTTCAGTGAGAATTACCTAAGTCCTGCAACAGTCATCATGTATTCAGAGAATTGGGAAGTATTCACTGAACGTTACGTTAGCACATGATACAGTAGTCACTCCTGCACCAGGTTACAGTAGAAATGAGTCATATGTTGTTTTCCAGCAAATATTTTTTTTTTTTTTTAAATCACAGATAGATCCCCCAAATTATTTTACTTCTATGGTGTACAAAATTTAACTTTTTTTTTTTTTTTTCCTCCGGTACCGGGAACTGAACTCACAACCTTGTGCTTGCCAGGCAGGCGCTTTGCCGCTGAGCTAAATCCCCAGCCCCCAAAATTTAACTTCTTATCCACAAGAGGTTTCTCGCCTTTCACTGTAGAAAGCTGGAAGGGCAGAAGATAGCAGCAAACTGCTGCTTGGGACTTTGTATTCTTGGTTTTTTTACTTTTGCCTAAAACCCCAACTTACAATTAAAACTAAATCATTCCCACACTGTACTTATGTAGACGATAAATCAGAGCCGGAACAGGTCAACTAGTTTGAGCAGGTTTTGGCAAATCACAGAAAGGAGAGAGTGGTGCCAGCAGTGAAGCCGTCTGCTTTAGTGTTCTGTGGAGAGGAGCCGCTGAAGCTCATTCGAATTTCTCATCCCCCTCTTCCACGTCTTTCAGGCTGAGGACCTCCAGGGAACCTTTGCCTTTTGTTTCCTTTTTTATGAGCTCATCAATTTCTCGGAAGCAGCCCGGGTCGATGAGACACACCTGAAACATTTAACACAGCTGTGGACCTACATCCAACTGCAAGCGGCCCGACAACAGCAGAGAAAGCGCAGCCTTCGCGTCCTCTGGCAGTGCCAGCTCTCTGCCTGCGCTATCAGCGCAGAGAGCACAGGCAACAGCCTGGCCCCTGCTGTTCTGCACCGTAGAGTCCACACCAGTTCCTGCGCCTTTCCTGCTGCGCGGGCCTCGGGCAGAGCATCTTGCCTGGCGTTCCTGAGACCTGGGGTTCATTTCCCAGCACCACAAAGCAAAAACAATCTCCTCTCTCCCCCACAACAAAACCAGATTCCGTAACTGTAAAAAGAAGGCTTTGGATGAGAAGATTATGGTCTTTATACTAAAATTTAACATTAAATTTTATTGTTCAATAAAATCACTTGCACATGTGAAAGAACGCCGTTACTTAGCATGTGTAAAATTTTGAAAAGAGAACTTCAAATAGTGTTATATATGTTATTTCATGATACTCAACAATATTCTATAGCTAACTTTTTGGTTTTGGTTTTGTTCTAAAGACAGGTCTTGGCATGTTGCACTGGAGATCCTCCTGACTCAGCCTCTCACATAGCTGGGATTATAGGTATGTGCCATGGCACTTGGGTTTATAGCTAGCTCATTAATTTGTTAATGTGGATTCTTTAAAGTGTTCTGAGGTAAACAAGGCTGATCAACTTTTAGTCTTATCTCTATTGATGCATAATAGGACAGCACCTTAAAACTCATTATCACCTAAAATGAACATCACCAACATAATACTGTTACGAATACTTTAACCAAAAACCAAATAAAAAAATCTTAAGTGTGCTTAAGTACAATGTTCTTAGACCCTGCCAAGTTTACCTAATTCTATGTGAGACATCTCTAGCCACAATTTACTATCTACAACTTCTAAGCGTTTGTTACACATTTACAACTAGAATGTAAGTGATTTTGGTACCAGGAAGCAAAGAAGTCAGAATATGTTCATCCTACCATTTCCAGCTGCTGACTGTAGTCTTCACTTTCTATAACCTTGATCAGTGGCTTGAGCTTTTCTTTCAGCTTTTTCCCTTCGTTCACAGGGAGGATGAACCGAAGCCTCATGTGGGCGCGTTCTATCTTCATTTTCTCCTTTAACTGCTTTATTACTTCCAAAGCCTATCAGGACAAAATCGAGGCCATCTGCAATTTCTGCTGCTGTGCTACTTTATAAAGTGTTAAAGCAGCTACTGTTTAAAAACTTTTTTGTTAGTGTATGTTTGTGATACATACTGAATACATTCATCACGGGGAACTGGGTTCTTACACATATGAAATCTTGGTCCTTCTTACTACCCCAAGTCCCCTTCCCATCTCCACAAACAAAGCAGCACTACCCAGTTGCATTAGGCAAGTTTCCTGGCTTCAAGAAGACCATAAGTACCCACAGAAAAACACCCAGGGAAACTGGCTATCATTAAATTAAAACAATTCTGTGCCTCAAAAGAGATTATCAAGAAAGTGATACAGGGCTGGGGATTTAGCTCAGCGGCACAGCACCTGCTTGGCAAGCGCAAGGTCGTGAGTTCAATTCCCGGTACTGGAAGAAAACAAACAAACAAACAAACAAACAAAAAAAAAAGAAAGTGATGCAAAATAGGAGAAAATATTTGCCAACTTATAAGGAAGTAGTACCCAGAATCTAGAAAGAACTCTTACAATGAAAAGATAAATAATCAGTTAAGAAATGGACAAGGAATCTGACCAGGGCATGGTGATGCACACCTGTAACCCAGCACTCAGGAGGCTGAGGCAGTTTTCGCACATCCTACACCGAGCCACTGTGAAAACGCCTGCATATGAGCACATGAGGCTTTGGGGGAACATCTAGATATAAGTCCTAACACTGGGTTTGGTGTATGTCAGAAGGATTGCCAGGAGTTTACGGCCAGCCTGAACTACACAAAACCCTGTCTCAAAACAACAACAACAACAAAAGGCAAAGAATCTGAATAATTCCTCACAAGATAACCAATGAAACATCAATAAGCATGTGAAAATATGCTCATATCAGCAGTTATTAGGGAAATGTAAATCATAACCAGGAGATACCACCAAGATGGTTATAATAAAGAGGTGGTCAGTACAATAACAAGTGTTGCCCAGGACATGGGCTCCTCCGCCACTCATGGTAAGAAGGAAAATGCTGCAGCTGCTTTGGAAAATGGTTTAGCAGGTCTTTAAAAGGTTAAATGCAGTTACTGTAAGACTCAGTGTTACAGCTTGTATCTAGATGTCCCCTCAAAGCCTCATGTGTTCATGAGTTTTTTGGAGGTGGTGGCTGGATCTAGGATGTGCAATTGCAGTTCTGCATGTGGATAATGGAAGCCACACCCTGGGTGTAGGGGCACCAATCAATAGGCTCATAGCCTGGATGGAACACAAAGAAGGCTGCTGCTGCTTGCTGCTTCTTTATGCCTGCCATGGACTGTTTCTCCTCTGTGATGCCCCTCTGCCTGCTGCTCTGCCTTGGAGCCATCTGACTTTGGAGTAAAACCTCTACACACTGTGAGCTCAAATAAACCTTTCCTCCTTTAACTTGTGGGTATTGGGTATTTTGTCTCAGCAACAAGTAACTGAACATGCAGGTATAAAAGAATGAAAAGGGCTGGTGTAGCTCAGCAGTGCAGTGCCGGCTTAGTGAGTGCAAGGACCTGAGTTTGATTTTTGGTACCAAAAAATATAAAAATGAAATATGTCCACATGACATCTTGTAATGAATTTTGGGGCAGCATTATTTATAATAGCTAAAAAGCAAAAACCCAATGTCCAACAACTGGTGAATGAATAAAAAAAAATGTGGTATTGCTATACAATAGGGTTCTGTTCAGCTATTAAAAAAAATGAAGTAGCCAGGCTTGATGGTGCATGCCTGTCATCCCAGTACTCAGGAGGCTGAGATAGGAGGACTGCTGACAGTTGGAGGCCAACCTGGGCTCCACCGTGAGTTCAATGCCAGCCTAAACTACACAGTGAGACCCTGTCTCAAAAAACTAACCAACCAAACAACCCCCCAAAAAATCCAACCCCCCAAGCACATGCTACAACACAGATGGACCTTGAAAATGCCACATATTGCATGAGCCCATTTATTTGAAGTGTTCAGATAGACAAGTCTGAGGAGACAGGAAGTGGATCATTGCCAGCCAGGGAGAGAAAGGTGGAGGAAGGAGGAACAACTGCTAGTAGCATTTCTTTGGGGTGGGGTGATGGAAATTTCTCAAATTATGTAACAGGGAAGGTTCTGAAATATGGCTTCTAAAACTCTTACGGTTGATAACACGGTGTCAACCTGAGGAGTCTAGAAGCTTAACTAACTCAGCAAATCTACATTCTGGGGTGAAAAGGGCATGCCCTTAGAGCTCTGGGATGTTGTTCATTGTG
This sequence comes from Chinchilla lanigera, assembly GCF_000276665.1. Classification (NCBI taxonomy): domain Eukaryota; kingdom Metazoa; phylum Chordata; class Mammalia; order Rodentia; family Chinchillidae; genus Chinchilla; species Chinchilla lanigera. The sequence goes on from NW_004955456.1 coordinate 8,777,563, forward strand.
TCATCTTGAGAAGTTCAAAAACTAAATCATCCTTTCCATGCTCCTTGTTGCTTTTGGAGAATTGTTCCCTGCGATGCATGTTTACTGTGCCACCCTGCCTTGGTGTCAACAAATTATGGACTAAAAACTTGACAAAATATGAGCTAAAAAAAAAAAAAAAAAAAAAAGTTCAACTCAGCAGGGGGCCAGGGTCCTTCCTTTATAAACATCCTCAGCTTGTGGAAGAGGACACCATGGAGATGGTGTGGAGGGGACAGCCCATATACAATATAAGGAAAAGAGGCTTGCTTCTCCCCTTGTGCTTTTGCTGTCTTCTGTCTCCTTGGGCTGTTGCCCCTGTACCATGCCACGCTGCCTTGGAGCCAGCTGATTATGCACTGAAACCTTCACAAACTGTGAGCTAAATAAACCTTTTTCCTTCCTTAATTTTGGGCATTGGGTATTCTGACTCAGCAATAAGAGAAAAGTAATTAAGACAGAATTTGGTGCCAGAAAAGTGGGTCATTGCTGTGACTACGCGGTTCAAGAGCCTTTAGAAATGGCTTGTGGGAAGCGTTTGGAAAAGTTTGGAGATTTCATCTGAAAGAGACCCACTACAAGGCCTTCGGTTGTTCTCTATGAGAGACTCTGGTCAGAGCTCAGTAGACAGAGAAGGCTGGTAGAAATCCTGCCAGTAAAGGCCAGGTTTGGGAGGTTTCTGCCGGGAAGAAGGACTGAACTGGCTGTTGGAGTCCAGATGATGTATGTTATGACTTGGCGGAAAGTTTGTCTGCATTTTCCTCGTGTCCAGAGACTTTGTCTGAGACTAAGATTAGGGATAGTGGACTCATTAATCTGGCAGAAGACATTTCAAGGCAACTGAATGTTGAGGCAGTGGCATGGCTATTGTTGGGAGTGTTTAGCCAAAATTATGTTGAGAATCAAGAACAAAGAGCCCAGCAGAATGACTTAAAATGTTAGGAGTCTAGCTAGAAGGGAAGCTCCAGTAAAGTTATGGACTGCAAAGACAGAGGTGAGGAGATCTCCACTGACGAGCAGGAACAGGAGAATAGAAAAGATGGCCTGAGGGCATCATTTTAAAGCAGCAAGTCTTTATACCCTTTTCTGCCTCAAAACTGCAAAAGTGAAAGACTGCTTTGAGAAGAAAGCCACAGAGCACCATGTTCCAGAATGGCAGCAATGTAGAAAATTTTTCCTCAGAATTGGATTCAGGGTGCCCAGTGATTCAGGCACTCGACCCCTACAGCCAAGAGAGAGGAAAGCCTGGCTACTGCTGTAGCTGGCAGCAGACTTGGCATCGTCCATGTGGTGCTGATTTTAGGGATATGCAGAATGCAAGAGTTATGGGGTTAAAAAAGCTTCTACCTCGATTTTAGAAGGCCTGGGTAACCAGGCAGTGTGCCCCTGAGAGGGCAGTGTGTGAAGCTGAGTGAGAAGCCAAAGGTACAGTGGAGACCCCAGAAGTTTGGAAAAGCCAGGAACGTGGAGCATCTTAGGGAAGCTGCAAGCAGGGAGTAAAGTGGGCCTAAGAAAGAAGCCATGGGAGCTGTAACCACCGGAAGTGTGATGGGGTGGAGCCACCCAAGCCCTTTGGAGCTCACAATTTGCCACAGATTGCCTCAGATGTTGGATGTGGAACTACAGGACTTATCGTTTGCCCTGCTGGATTTTGGACTTGCTTTGGTCCCATTCATTTGTATCCCTCTGTCTGTAACTTTTGGAATGAAAATGTTTACTTCATGCCATTGAATGTTGCAAGTGTTTAACTTTGTTTTCATTTGCACAGGGGCTTCCAGCTAAGTGTCCTGTACATCTAGGAGGTGACTTGGGACTTGGACTTTTCAGCAGTGCTGAAACTGTTAGGTCTTTGGCAACTCTTGCAGATGGACTAAATGCCTTTTGCATAAAGGGATGTGCCTGAGTCCTTGGGGGGCCAGGGGTGAAATGTTAATGGTTCTAACATAATATAGTGTTGACAGACTTAATACTGGCTCTTAAGGATTGTTAACCTGTGTTACAGTGTTATAATGTTTAAGTTGTGAACCCATAAGAATAATGTCTTTGTATCTGGAAACTGGTTTAAAGAAATATGTCTGGTTGCCAGGTTGACAGGAGATGTTTATGGTTGATACATTGTGTCAACCTGAGGAATCTAGAAGCTTAACTAAGTAACTCAGCAGTTCTACATTCTGGGGTGAAAAGGACATGCTCTTCCTGCTCTAGGATGTTGTTCATTGTATCAACTTGAAAAATTTAAAAGTTCAACTAAGTGCTTGGGCAGGGGGCCAGGGTCCTTACTTTGTAAACATCCTCAGTTTGTGGAAGAGGAAGGACAGGACTTGGACTTTTGTGGGTGTGACTGGCATGCAATATAAAGGAGGAAAAGAGGCTTGCTCCTCCCTTGTTCTCTTGCTGTCTTCCGCTGCCTTGGACTGTTGTCCCTGTGCCATGCCACCTGCCTTGGAGCCAGCCAACTATGGACTGAAACCTCCACAAACTGTGAGCTAAATAAACCTTTCCTTACTTAATTTTGGGTGTTGGATATTTTGTCTCAGCAATGAGAGAAAAGTAATTACATTCTAGTAACTAGTTAGTAACTAGTTACTAAAAGTAACTAGTACATTCTCTGAATGTACTAATGAATCCTACCCTCTAATAGGGGTAACTTTTATGGTAAATTAATTAGTATAAAAAAAAATCTAAAAAGAGGAGTCAAAATGGATCCTTTAAAAATATGCTTCAGGGGCTGGGGCTTTAGCTCAGCGGCACAGCGCCTGCCTGGCAAGTGCAAGGTCATGAGTTCGATTCCTGGTACCGGGAAAAAAAAAAAATCTGCTTCCATGTAATCTCTTATTTTGTTTAAAGACATCCCACACCACTCACCTGCTGTTTGGTGCTCTTGTTGGGTTTGACCGAATAGTGGATGTCCTTCATGGCTCTCTCAATAAGGATGACAGTGTATGGTCTCTTTGTCTCTGGGTTGACACATTTGTCTGCCACAATGGTTGCAATGTCCCTAAACATCTGCTCCAGCTGTGTGTGCCTTTCTTTATCTGACACCTGAAGCTCTCCTTTCGTCAAAATCTGAAGGAAAAAAAAAAACACCCCAACAAATTTAAGAAAGCAAAATATTCCTTTATTACACATTTGTTAAATAACCACAAGAATTAGTAACTGAGGAGAAAATTAACTTTCATTCTCTTAGGTCACTGACAAAGAGTGATTTGAGCTTCCTCTAAAGGATACACTGGATTATATTGTGCTTCAAACTCTCACTTCTTGAGGATTGGATACCAAAGGGAGGAGGAACAATCTTAACAAAGAAATTTGATTAAGAAATTCATTTATCAGTCATACCACATTATAAAAATAATTTACTGTGCAGAACGAAATAATTTTTTAGAAAGATGTTAAGTTTTGGAGGTTTTTACAACAACACACACATTTTCTATTATTAGAACTGATATTGTGGCTGGGTGTGGTGGTGCACATCTGGAATCCCAGCATGCTGGCAGGCTGAAGCAGGAGGATCAACAAGTTCCAGTGTAGCCTGGGCAACTCAGTGAGGCCCTGTCTCACAATAATGAACTGCTAGGGATGTAGCTCAGCCTGAAGGTCCTGGGCTGAATCCTCACTACCACCAAACCAAACCAAAGCAACACAAACAACAAAACAAAAGAACTCAAGCAATGAATGAAACCAAATCAACTGACACTGTGCACTTCACTTTGTGTTACTGTCCCACCCTTAAAACTTGCTACAAATGAATGCTGAGTCTCTTATACTGTAGGTGGCAGAATTTACCTGCTTACAGATTTCAGTTTGGTCGTCTGTTCCAAACGCACTGATGAGATCTTCTTTCTTTGCAACCTGACCTTTAGAAACATTTACAAACACCGAGTGGGTCTGGAGAACTTCATCGAGGTCTTTTTCCCTGGGGAGAAGAAGTGGTGCAGGAGACAAAGGCCTATGTGAATACACTTGACACCTGGATATTTAAATGTAAGAGGGCAACGACATAACAGCAAGATACAAGAGATTCCTAAAAGACCCTTAGTGTCGAGGGAACAGTTTCAAAACTCGCAGCCCCATGTGTATTCCCATTTACTGGAGAAAATGAAAAACGTCACTGGCTCCTGTAGGAATCTGGGGTGGGGCTGGAGGCGGCCGCTCAACGCCGGCCCCTAGGTGGCAGCAGTGAAGACACTACGCACTTCGGTGACTCCCCGGGGTTCCTGGATGTGACATCAGAGGTATGATAACCACGATAGCATTTGGAAGACTAGGATCGTAGTCTTTTAACATCACTCCGGGAAAGGGACCATCACCGTGCGATTTCTTGGCTGTAGCTTTCATCACACGCAAACCAACAACCCAATCCGAACCAACTAAAGAAAGGGAACGCCGGGCTCAGGCGCCAGGCTGGGTAAGGACAGCGACCTCCCCCGCCCGGGCCAGGAACAGGTTTCCCCTCCCTCCCTGACAAGCCCGCAGCTTGGCCGTTCTCTCGACTTGGCGACAGCGAGGTCGCTTCGGAGGACACGCGACGGGGATCACTCACACGCCGCTCCGCCAGCCGACGACCTTGTTTTTGTAGCAGGCGATCTCAAAGCGCTTTCCGGCGCGCTTCATCCGTACCACGGCCACATTGGTGAGGCGGATCTGGTTGGTGGGGGTGAAGATCGACATGGTGGCTGCTCACAGACCTCAGGTCCGGCAGGTCAGGGCAGACCCACGCTTTGCTGGAACGACACCGCGGCTCGCGGAGCTGCACCAACCGGGCAGCACGCGGGGAGCCTCCACCCTCCGCCACAGTGCGGGGGCGGGCTCACTGCGCAGGCGTCACAGGGTGCGGTAGTGACCAACTACGCCTGCGCACTATGGCTTTTTACAACTACGCCTGCGCATTGTGGCTTTTTACGACTTCATTCCGCACCCCAAACAGGGAGGCGCTTTTTCTTGACGTGTTTACTTTAGCCAATGAGTTAATGAGCTCTGATAGGCTGGTGGCTGATGTTTAGTGACCAGGTGGAAACAGCACTGTGACTTCATGGTCCCTCAGCTTTCAGGGGCCGCACCCACTTTAACCTTTTAAGGGAAAAATTTAACATTTAAAAAAAAAAGTAAAGAAAAAAGCACCACGAAACCCCATCACCCCGCTTCAACAGTTAGCAACACTTTGCCATTCGCGGTTCCCCTCTTTTTTTCGTTGGAGTACTTTAAATCAGGTTACATTTTTAGCCTTTAATACTTAAGTATATACCTTTCACATACCGAATGAGGCTAACCGTAACTCCTCAATATCATGGAATAGCCATTTCATACTTTAATTTTGCCCCTCTAAATTATGGCTTTCTACAGCCGCTTTTTCCCTCTTGAGATCCAGAAGGACCCACACACTGCATACGGGGACTTTACTCCCCTCTCTGCCCTCGCCTCCCTTCACTCTCCCCTGCCCAATGCCACTCATTTCTTGACGACCCGCCCCTTCCCAATCTTAGCCAATAAAGGGGAGCTGAAAGGACCCCCCTCCCCAGCCGTGGGAGGTACTTCTAGAATGCTGGGCGGTGCTTCACTCTGAGCCCGCCCCTTTCCCTCAGCCATTCAGAGTGGCTCTGGGAGCTCCCTAGCTTCCTGTCCTTGAGCTCAGGGCTTCCGGTTGGGCCCGCCTCCTTCCGCTCCGACCAATCCGGGAGGGCCTGCGAGTGGCATGGCTTCGTTGAGCTCTGGAAACTGAACGCAGCTCATGCTGAGCGGTATCGCTACCCGGCTCCCGCTACCCGCGCCGGCCACCAGGCTTCCCAGGTCCTACAGCCAGGTTTCCCGTCGGCCTGCGGGACTCGGCCTCCGAGGGGAATGGGTAAGGGACCCCGGCTGGCGGAGCGGTGGCGTCTTTCCCTTCCTTCCTTCGAGCGGGGCGCCGGGCGCTGCTCGGCACGGCCGCGCCGCGGCGAGGGGAACCGCTCTCCGCTTTTCCTTCGGAGGCTGGGGGTGCGTTTGGAAAGCAACTAAGCTTCTCACCCCAAATAAAAGGCAGAGAAGACCCTTCCGCTTCCCCACCTGCTTGGGACTTTTGGTTCTTGCCAGCAACACCTGCCAACCTCAGACTTCAGGCTTCGCCTTTCAGAGTTGCCCCCAGGTTCTGTATTTGCGGCCGGGTCCTTGCGAAGAGTGGGGCGTGAGGTCAACTATTTGAGAGCCCTTTACTAGCAACCGCAGGTCTTCAAAATGCGGTAGAGTCGATCACATGTGATAGCACACCTATAATCCCAGCAGTCTGGGAGGCTGAAGCAGGAGCATCTCAAGTTTGAGCCCATGATGGGCAATTTAGCGACGCAGGTCAAAGTTAAAATTTTAAAAACTTTAGTAGGAAAAAAGGAAGGACCTTTACTACCTTTTTTTTTGAGACAGGGTCTCAGTGTGTAGTTCAGGCTGGTCACGAACTCACTATGTTGCCCAGGCTAGCCTGGAACTCTCAGCGATCCTCCTGCCTCAGCCTCCTCCTGCTTAACCCCGGGACTACAGGCGTGTGCTACCTTTTGGTACTATTTTAAGCTTTCCATAGGGAGTAAGCATAAAACAAAATCAATTTATAATTACCTGTCAAGTGCTTTTATTTTTATATTAGAGTGTTAAAATTAGATTTCTTAGCTGGGCTGTTGATTGTGAAGATAGGTTTTGTGTTTTAATTTTTAAAAGAGAGAGAGAAACCTGAATATGTGACTTTAAACAAAATTACCTGTATGTGTCATTTTAAACTTAGATTCTTCTTTGGATGTGTGGACCCTCTGCTCGCCTTTATTATCATTATGGATAAACAGGTTTTACATTTACTTGGGCTTTGCTTTTGGCATTAGCCTTTGGATTTGTTTCCAAATCGCCATCAAGAAGCAGGTAAGTGGTATGGTTCTTCTTTTCTTTTTAAAAAGGGAATGTTTAGATAACAGATATATGAAGAATTTAGAGTGCAAATTTTCTAATGCTTTTAGACATACAGAGAAGCTAAAAGGAACTTTAAATCACTTTTATATTTGGTCTCTAGGTTTTTAAAAAATGCTTAACAATTTCTTCTTTACCCTTTTAGAGAACAAGTTGTAACGGACTATAGAATGACAGTATGACAACTATTGATATATTTTCGTTGTATTAGTTACTATAAGTAGTCTAGAGATTATTTCAGCGTATAAGGGAGGTTGTGCCTAGGTTATATGCAAATACTGCACCGTTTCTTATAAGGTAGTATAAGGTTGAGTGTCAGTTTGGGTATTTGAAGGGTCATGGACTCAGCCCCCCTCAGATAACAAGTATTATAGTTTGGATCATAAATGTTTCTGGAAAGGGCCATATGCTAAAGGTATGGTCACTGGGCTTGTGCTCTGGGAGGCAGTGGAACTTTAGGGGTGTGGGCCTAGTGGGCAGACGCTAGCTCGCTGGGGCCCTGCCGTTGTAGGATGTGTGGGGACACCAGCTTCTTCTTGCTGTTTTTACTTCCGGGTCACCAGGAAGTGAGCAGCTCTGCTCCCCACTACATTGTCCTGCCTCTCACAGGCTCCAAATCCTGAGCCAACCTGCCATGGGCTGAGCCCAAATAAATCTTTGGTCCTTTAAATTCATTGTCCCAGGTATTTTGTGACAGGGACAGAAGGCTGGTTGACACCAAGGGAAAAGACTCTGTAGGTTTACTTTGGGGATTCAGAAAGATAAGAGAATAAAAAATAAAGTGGGTGGATCAGTATCTGTTCTTATTTTCATCCCTGCTGAAGCTGGGAAAAGATTGAGAGTTCATGGATTTTTGTGCAGTTGTTTATTTTCAAGGCCAAGAACTCCCAGGACAAGTCTGTTCCGAAAGCAACTCAGGATTTGATGCCAAATGGTTTTATCTCCCTTCAAAAGAAGCCAATCTTTGTATCTGGAGTGAAGATTTTCTACGGTTCCCAGACTGGTACCGCAAAAGTAAGAACTTTATGTGATGGCTTTTCTTTGGTTTGCTGGCATTTTAACAACATTCCTCGAAAGCATGTTTCAGGAGTGAACTGACTTATACTTCTGATTTTCTTTGATCTTGCTCCCTTGTTTTTTCCATCATGCGGTTTTCCTTTCTGGCTCCATGGGAGGATTTCTTTTCTTTGCCCAAGGACAGCTGGTAGCTTGGGTCTGATGGCCCCTGTCATGAAGGGTCTTTGTTCTGGAGCTTCTGTTTTAGCAGAACGGAGCGGGTTCATTGCTGATGCCTGGGGGAGAAAAGAGAATGTTAGCAGTTGTGATCAGTGTGGGCTCTTACTTTCACAAGCTATGTGTTTTGATGTTTAATAGCGCCAAAAGCATTAAAGACGTTAAAATAGATACATGTGCAGGTATCTAGCTGAAAGAAGCCTCCCACTCTCTGATTGTATTTAGATCCACTTGTTTCTTTGGTATGAAGGTCATGGCTATTTAGCGCTTTCTAGGAAGAGATTCTAAGTCAGGCTAGCATGAAAGTGAATTATTAAAAAATCAAGTTATTTTTGTAGGATGCAAAAGGGGATTGTACTGCCCTCTTGTGGATGTTGTGTAGAACTATATGTCACTAGGACTAGCATTTAGGGAGGTGCTTTACTAGCTATAGTTAAAGGTTGTTTATTAAGTTCTGCCTTAAGCAGTGGAGGTGAAAAACCTGTAAAAAGGCAGAAAGGCACCTGAGTAGCTTTATGTTACTCAGAAAAACCTTTATTCAGACCTCTCTTTGTGTGTTTTTATTTTATTTTTTTAATTTTTAAATTTTTTTGCACCAGGAATTGAACTTTAGGACCTTGTGCTTGTCATGCAGGCACTTGTGCCACTGAGCTATATCCCTGGTCCTCTTTGTGTGTTTTTAAAAGATCAAAAAGGTGGTTGCAGATCCAGGTGTACGGAGAATGTGTGTTACCCATTTCTAGAGAGTTATTTCTTTATAACCTACTGGTGCCGTGTTTCTAGATTTATCAATGATAAAAAGGACTTTGAATCCTTATTAGTTACATAAGACAAGCTCACATCTCAATGGTTTAATATTTCTGTCTGCATCATAGTTGGTATGGCTGGGATAGCTGTCTTCCATTTTATTTATTTATTTGGTACCGGGAATTGAACTCAGGACCTCATGCTTGCCAGGCAGGCACTGCGCCACTGAGCTACATCCCTGGCCCCTGTCTTCCATTTTAAAGCTGTATCTTGTGAACATTTTAATGGCTCAGGATCACATTGGATTAATTCCCCTTTAGCTGTGTGTAGAAGACTATGGGAAACTCCCCCCACAACATAGAAGTTGTATCTCCTGTCTTCTAGCGGGTCGCCCTGCAGATGAGAAGGTGAATGCGCATATCCCTCTGTAGCTGACTACTTGATTTCTTTTGCTTCTACGATCATCTTTGCCCTTAATGTTTGAACATTTTGTGAGTGACTAGGTTGTGCCTTTTCTCAGCCATTCTTGTGAACCCTTGGAGTCTTGTTTTACAGGTTTGTGTGCATTAATTCTGCTACATTTTGAGGACCAATTTCTTTCTTTTCTTTGTCTTTTTTGAGACAGGGTCTTATTATGCAGTTCAGGCTGGCCTTGAACTCACTTTGTAGCCCAAGCTGGTCTTGAACTCACAACGATCCTCCTGCCTCTGCCTCCCGAGTGTTGGGATTACAGGCGGGCGCCACCACCCCGGGCAAGGATCGATTTCTTCTCAGTTTTTCTTCTTGGGACTCTTGTTAGTTGAATGTTAGACATTTTCTTCTATGTGTCAAATCCTTTCTTTCATTGTTCTTTGTCTTTCTGTCCAAATCTTTTTCTGTGTGAAACACATTCTTACTGTGTTGCCTAGGTTGACCTTAAACTTGTGACCCTGCTGCAGCCTCTGAGGTAGCTCTCAAACCTTATTTTAAAATTACTGTTTGTTCTTCAACTTTTGTAGTCGTATCTTGTTCATAGTTTAGGAATGTATTTTTTTGAACTCCTTTTTCTGATCCTGACTTATTTGCGTTCTCAGTTTTCTTGCTGTTGGTCTTTGCTTCCCTGCTGCCTGGGCTGACCCTGTTCTTGGCATCTGTGTTTTTGTGTTCAGAGGACAGAAGGATGGGATAGGCGGGGTAGATCTTCCCTTGTTGCACAAACAGCCTTGTACATTCTCCCGGGATGCCCCGGGCAGGAGCGGGCACGGCACACGTGTCGCTTGTTGGCTCTGTGGCCCAGCCACCATCTCATTTTCTGCTCGCTTCCAGTGAAACTCCTCTAGAGCTCCGTGTGTGCCCGCTGTCTCTCATTTCTTCCCCCTTGTTTACCTTCGGCAGGCTCGCGTGCTCGTACCTGCGTGGTGACTTCCGTGTTGTTTGTCTCAGTCTGTCTCCCTTGACCTGTTAGCTCTGTGACGTCCTTTATTCTTCAGATACTCCCTTCGGTTAGGTCTTTGAAACTTGTCCTCTTGATTCTTTTCCTGTCGGTCTCTTTTAGTATCTTTTGCCGGTGCCTTTTCATCCATTGACCTTTGAAAATAGGCGTGTCTCAGGGCGTAGTCCTTGCAGCTATCTTTACGTAGCGGTGCACACTTTAGAGTCCTCTTATAGCACCCTCTGCAGGACTTTATTATCCACCTTTTATTTACTTATTTATTTTTGTCTTTTTGAGATAGGGTCTTGCTATGCAGTTCAGGCTGACCTTGAGCCCACTTTGTAGCCCAGGCTGGTCTTGAACTGTCAACGATCCTCCTGCCTCAGCCTCCTGAGTGCAGGGATTACAGGCGTGCACCACTATGCCTGGCCAGCTGGATGATCTTTTTTTTTGTTGTTTTTTTTCCCCCGTACCAGGAAGTGAATTCACAGCCTTGCGCTTGCCAGGCAGGCACTGTGCAGCTGAGCTAAATCCCCAGCCCCAGCTGGATGATCTTTTAGCAACTATTATTTAGATTTTGTGAGCCATATGATCTTTATTGTGACCACTCAGCTCTGCTGATACAGTACAGAAGCAGCCATAGACATAAAGAAAAAACACTGGCCCACCTGGGTTCCAGTCCACCTACACACCAAACAGAGGGCCGCGTGTGGCCTGTAGGCCTCAGTTTGCTGACTTCCGCATTTGAGGCTGATCTGCAGGTTTATAGTTCGTATTTGTACCGATCCTCTTGTCCCACTGGCCTGTCTTAGATCTTCCTGTGGATGTCTAACAAGCGTCTGAAAATCAGCATCCTTGTGTTTTCCAGTGTTTGTCCAGTCGTGTTCTACTTTAACCCTTAGCGTTTCCTTAAGTGACAGCCTCATCCTTCCACTCATGTAGTGCAAATACCTCGGACTTCTTTTTCTTGCAGCCTCTATCCACTCTGCCAGCGAGTCCGGGCTGCTCTGCGCTTTGGATTAGTCTGCATTCTGACTCCTTCTCTCCCTCGCTGCTGCTCTCCCAGCCGCCCTCGTGTTCTGTCGGGGTGACAGCGGCTGTCCTGGGCAGCACTGGGCTTCTGGCTTTGCTGATGCTCCTCCCAGGCCTGACCCCACCGTGCCTTCACCTCACGGCCTCAGAGACCCTGACCACCCAGTGACGTCACATCGCTGTCCGGGTAGATCCCGCATGGCCCCCCGCTCCCAGTGGCCGAGGGCCCCTCCGTGTGGCTCTGCGCTAACTCTTGCCGCATCCCACGGTCCTCCTCAGTCCTGCTGACCTTGCCCCGTGTCCCTCCTTGGAGCCTTGTCACTGCAGTGTCCCCCTGCCCAGGCCACCTCACGGCCTCGTGGCTCCGTCCACCTTCCGGTGTGGCTCAAGCGTGAACTTTATCTTTGAGGTGGGTCAGAGCTGTCCAGTCCCAGTGCCCGCTGCCGGGAGTTACTGTGAGCCGCACAAGCTTACACTGCTTGGTCCAAGACTGTCTTCCCTCCGGGCCAGTGGCAGAGGCCTGCTGGGAGATCGGGGTTTCCCACGCCGCCGCCGCAGCTCTCCGAGCCCCGCAGCCCTGTATAGAGCTCAGAACTGCTGGGCTCCCAGCGACCGCTCTCTGATGAGCAGCTGAGCTCAGGAGCAGGCCGCTGGGAGACGAGCGCAAGGTGAGGTGAGGAGCCGCGGGGTGAGCAGAGCTGGCTCGTTCTCTGCCCTGCGTGTGTCCCCCGCATGCAGCCCCTAGCCCCTTTGTGTAGGGGCTCATCACCTGGGGCTCATTACACCGAGCTACAGCCCCAGCCCTGCGATGAAACCCCTGGAATCAGTGACCGGAGACGGGAGGGGCTGCAGTGACCCTGGGCACGCTCGTGGCACTGCTGGCTGTGGCTTGCTGTCCTGGAGTTGTCAGGGCCTCGCCAGCGACTGTAGGTAGAATCTGGCCAAAAGCGTTAGCTTTCTCCACACATTTAACTTTCCCCAACAAAGAGCTGGCAGAGGTTTTGCCTGGGGGCCCGGGGAGGAGTTGCCCAGGCCCTGTGACCTTCGCTGACCCTCTCTGTGCGCGTACAAATCAGCTCCGCTTGACCCTTGTCTGTGCCTCAGGCTCCTTCGCATCTGTTGGCGTTGGCCAAACTCCCGGGAGCGCCTTCTCGCGTCCCCGCTTCTGTTTGCCGTTCCCATTCTCCCCGCTCTTCGCATCCTCCTGCGCGCGTGTGTTGTTCGTTCGGCAGGCAGGGCAGCTGGATGCAAAGCCAGCGAGGCTGGAGTCGTGCCTACATGAGACGGTTCTTGGTCTCTGCGGTGTCCGAGGAAGATGAAAGTGGGTCCGGGTCCGGGTCCGGACGGGAAATGCCGGTCACTGGACAAGGGCTGCACGGGGAACGCGGCATTCTCTCGCCAGCACAGGTACGCGAGGGCTTTTTGGTTTACTGAAGACTTCATTTGATTTTTTTTTCCTTCTTAGGGATTTGCAGCCATTCTTGCCAGAGCAGTTACCTCCCTGGATCTGCCTGTGGAAGTTATTAATCTGAAAGAGTATGATCCAGATGATCATCTGATAGAAGAGGTTGGTGATTGTCTTACTGTTTTGTTGAATTAAGGGTGAAATTTGATCAGCTTTCTGACTTCCGGAGTAAATAGACTACGCGGAATAAATGTAATTTTCACGCTTAGGGATCTTGGTGGGTGGAAGCGCAGCGTGAATGGAAGTGCTGCATCACACCGAGTCTGTGGGGCTGGGCCCCATTCTTCTGGGGTGTTAGGTTCTCCTGGGGAGCTGTAGGCGTGGGCAGTGTGGGTGGTTAAGTCCCCTCGGGGCCCCCACTTGGAATCTCTTTGTTGAGGGAGATTGTCACTGGTAGCGGTGTGCCGTGCACCAGGACGGTGGGAAGCGGCCGAAAGCTCGGAGGCAGAAAGAGTTCTGGAGGCGGGGATCTCGGAGTCACGTGACCTCACCACAGTACTTAGTATCTGTCAGGGTTTCATTCTTTTTTTTTTTCTTTTGGTTTTGGTGCTGGGATTCGAACTCAGGACCTTGTTCTGCTAGGCAAGCACTGTACCACGGAGCTATATCCCCAGCCAACCAGGATTTCATTCTTTCACCTGGAAAATCCATTCCCTCGTAGCCCCGTAGGGCCAGTGAGGAGAGTTGCCTTTCAGCACTGCTGCTCAGAGCACGATCCCTAAACCAGCAGTAGCCGCATCTCCTGCCAGCTCATTCGAAATGCAGTTCCTGCTCCTGGGGTTGGTTGGTTGGTTGTCTAGTCCTGGGGACTGACCCCAGGGCCTTCACACCGAGCTATAGCCCCAGCCTTTCTTAGATTTGGAGTCGGGAACTCACTAAGTTGCCCAGGCTAAGTGTGACCTTGTGCTCTTCCCGCCTCAGCCTTCCAGGGTGCTAGAATTATAGGTGTGCACCACCATACCTGGCTATGGGGCTTGCTTTTAACAAATACTCCATGTGACTCTGATGCAGATGTTGGAGAAACAGTTACTTGGTATCTTGGTTACTTTTTTTTCCTCTCCTTGCTGAGACAAAATATCCAACACCCAAAATGAAGGAAGGAAAGGTTTACTTAGCTTACAGTTTGTGGAGGTTTCAGTCCATCGCTGGTTCCGAGGCAGAATGGCACATGGCAGAGGGCAACAGTTCACGGGCAATAGTTCCTGGCGACGGAACAGCAAGGCATCCAGAGCGAAAGGGAGGAGGGGCAGCCAGAGCAAGCCTCTTTCCCTCCCTTATCGTGTAAGCAGGCTACCCCACCCAGGGGGCGTGTAGTACTCACATAATCTCCACGCCCTCCTCTTGCGCTGGCTCAGGGTGAATACAAAGTAGGCACCTTGGCGCCTTGCTGAGTCACATAGTCAGCCTTCTAACTTCTCAAGTTGACACAGCGAACAGCTTCCTAGAGCAGGAAGGGCACGTCCTTTTCAGGCCGGGATGCAGACCTGCTGAGTTACTTAGTCAAGCTTCTAGACTCCTCAGATTGACACAGTATATCAGCCATAACACTTGGGAGTCCAAATTTTTTTCTTAAAGGGCCAGCCAGAAAGTATCTTTAGTTTTCTGGGCCGTGCAGCTACCACCAAGGCACAAAATAGCCATAGACAGAAGCAAGTATGTGTGGCTGAGTTCTGGTGAAACTTTGCTTAAAAAAGAAACAGCAAAAGGGGCACGAGTCATAGCTACTAAGCAGGTGAAAGTGGAACTGTGCACAGTGGCACACGCCTGTAACCCCCAGCACTCTGGGAGGCTGAGGCAGGAGGATTGCAAGTTTGAGTCCAGCTTGAGCAACTTAGTGACTTGGTGAGAACCCTGTCACAAAATAGATAAAGTGAAAGGGCTGAGGATGCAGCTCAGGGCAAAGGCCCTGGGTTTAATTCTTACTAGCCCCCCTCCAAGAGGCTAAGGTTGCTTGAGCCCAGGAGTTCAGGCCAGTCTGAGCAACACAGACTCTGTCTCAAAAACAAGCAAGCAAGCAAACAAAAACAAAACAGTAAAGCATCAAAACGGATTTGCCCATGAGTTACGGTTTGCCTGTGGTTTGCCAGTCCTCGCAGGGTGGGTAAATGAATGTGTAACTGCAGTTCTGCCCATTTCTTTCTTACTCCACGAAAGTGTTGGTGTGCAAATGAGTGAGCTTGCATGTTCTATAAATAATGTGTGTGTGTATAAATGCTTGTATGTGTGCGTATGCATATATGTATTTATTTGTTTACTTTTTTCCCCCAATGCTGAGGATTGAACCCAGAGCCTTCACCAAGAGCTAGATCCCCAGCCTTTTTTTCTTTTTTAATTTTGAGACAAGGTCCCACTAAATTGTCCAGGCTGCTGAGATCCTCCTGCTTCAGCCTCCTAGAGTGCTGGGATTATAGATGTGCAGTGGTATGCCCAGCTTTATAAATGCAGTGCTACCTTGGTTCATTAACTTGGTTCTTGCAGGATTCTGATCTCCACCTGAGTTGGACGAGAACCAAATAAAGCTCAATGGTTAGGTTAGTGTTGACCTTTGGTTTGGTTGTCGTCCAGTTCGGTTTGCCATCAGCCCTCTGGAGAGGACTGACTTTGTGAACTGAGGTTCCATTATAACTTCTGAAAATTAATTAGCAAAGGTTGATACTTTGTGCTACCCTCACGGGCAGGAGGAAGGGGTGGGTTTTCTGCCCTGTGCAGGGCCAGCCTGTGGTTCTGTCACTTTTGAGAACAAGTCCTCTCAGTGAAGGCACCCTGTGTCCTCAGAGATGAGCGTGACATGACTGGCAGCTTTTTAAGAAAGGCTGTTCCTCACCACGGCAATCTGTGTATTGAGTGTCCTTGAGGATTTGTGTGTCAGATGTGCCTGTGAAACGGTCCCTGTCTTGGTTAGGTCACCAGTAAAAGCGTCTGTGCCTTCCTGGTTGCTACGTACACGGACGGGCGGCCGCCTGAGAGCGCGGAGTGGTTCTGCAGATGGCTCGAGGAGGCGGCCAGTGATTTTCGATTCGGCAAAACCTACCTGAAGGGTATGAGATACTCGGTGTTTGGCCTGGGAAACTCTGCCTACCCAAGCCACTTCAACAGGGTGAGTATGTGTGAAGTTACAGGGATAAATTCCACTTGAGCTAAAAACCAAAAATACAGACATGTATGTGTATTTGAAATCTACAAACTTTATTAGTAACAAATTTCTCTGCTTATTCTTTTCTTCTGCTATACGGGTATTGAACCCAGGGCCTTTGCACTGAGTTACATCCCTGTCCCGTCTTAAATTTTTTATTTTAAACTGGGCCTGGTGGCACAGGCCTGTAATTCCACAACTTGGGAGGCTGAGGCAGGAGGATCATTGTGAGTTTGAGACCAACCTGGGCTACAAAGAGAGCTTAAGGCCAGCCTGAACTGCATAGCGAGACCCTGTCTCAAAAAAAAATTTTTTTGTTTTAAATTTTAAAATAAGGGCTCCATAGGTGGCTAAGTAGCCCAGGCTGGGCTCAATCTTGTGCTCGTGTCCTGGAGATGCTGAGGTGCGTAGCCTGCGCGTGTGTCCTCCACGCTGTCCTCTCGGGTGCAGAGCACCCAGCCCCGCCTCCCAGAGGCTGCAACTGCAGACGTGTGCCACCATGCCGGCTCTCGGTACTCCACAGCGGCCACCTGCTGCCGCACCCAAGCGTGCTGTCGCGGGCTCTCGGCGCATTGCCGTTGGGTACGGTGAATGCAAGTGTGCTCCTTACTGAGTCTGAGGGCGGGTGACCTTGTGGTCAAGTCCAGCCTCGTGTTCCCGAGGAGGACCTTGTGGATGGGAAATGCCTGAGTCTTTGGGCTTTGCCAGCTGCCGATTCTTTTGAAAAATAATCTTTACTGCCCATACTCCTTTCTTTTTCTTTTTTTGTGGTACTGGGGCCTTCACACTGAGCTGCACCCTAACCCTTTGGTATTTTTCCCTTCTTTTCTCTTTTTTTACTTGTCCCTTCTTTCCTTTCCCCCTCCCCCCTCCGCACTTGAACATTTTCTTCCTATTTCACAATACCTGTTACACATTGTAGTCCTTATGTACACGTTTGGTTTCTCACACCGGAGAAATAGTCTGGTGTGTATGCGTGTGTCTGATTTATTTCATTTAACATTATGGTCTCAAGGTGCTTCCATTTACTAGAAACGTCTGAAATTTATCCTTCTTTATGGCAGAGTAATGCTCCATTGTTTCTTTTTTTTTTTTTTTGGTACCGGGAATTGAACTCAGGACCTTGCGCTTGCCAGGCAGGCACTTGTGCCACTGAGCTATATCCCCAGCCCAGTAATGTTCCATTGCGTAAAAAAAAACCACATCTTCTTTATCCATTCACCAGTTGGTAGGCATTTGGGCTATTTCCATGATTTGTCTAGCCCTTTGTTGTTTTTTTTTTTTTTTTAATTTTGAGACAGGGTCTTGCTGAGTTCTTAGGTAGCCCAGGCTGGACCTAAACTTGTGATCCTCTTGCCTCAGATTTCCAGAGTGCTGAAATTACAAGTTTGTGTCACCACACCTGGCCCAAGCTAAGTCTTAATATAGGTGAACTCATTGTCTTCAAATCATTTATTTTTAAAGGGAATAGAGCCAGAACATTCATTGTCTTTTATGTAATAAAACATTAAGTATTTTTGTTTGTTTTCTTGAGTCATTTTTCTAAATGAAATGAACTTGGTTCCTTTTCTTTTGTATCCTGTTCTCTGTACTTGAAACCATGGAGCCCCTTATTCTTTCCTGGTTCAGAAAGGTCACCAGAAGTTTCGTGTGTGCACGGGGGACCGCCGGGCTCGTCTGTCCTGTGTGGGCTGTGAGAGACGACAGGCAGCTTGCTTTAATCTGATTTCATGGGATTGTCATATCACAGTGTACATTTCCTCTCATATTTTCAAAGGAAGTGGACTAAGAAGGAGAAAATTCAGATTTATGAATACTTCCTGCACGGCCCTGCCGCTCAGGAAGCTTGTTAAGTTTTCACTCCGAGCCCTGTCCCTGGTGAACCCTGTCCCTGGTGAACCCTGTCCCTCATCTTAATTGCCGCCTCTCACAATGAAATGCGTTTTCGAGTTTATGAAGTCGTAAGTCTGGCCAAACTGATTGCATTTGTACTTTACTACTAAATAGGCTTTGGTCCCATAGGTTTTGTTACGTTTTCAGAATCAACTTACCTTGTTAATGAGTACTTTGTTCTGACCATGATTTACAGTGGTAGTTTTCAAATTCTTCTTTGGTTACTAACCCTTTGTCTGCTTAAAGAGTCTGTCTGTTCCTTTGCTAAAAATATAAGTATAAATCCTGCGCAGAAAGTTAGGGCGTGAAAGACGCAGCCCTTTCTAGCTTGTGGTGGAGCTCGGGGGCGGAAGTCCTTTCCTGCGGACGCTTCTGGGGCCTTAGATGTCTCGGCAGAGGTGGGTCCCAGAACCCCTGCGGGCGAGCGCAGAGCAGTCCCAAGCTGGAAGCCGGTGTTGTGACCTTGGGCTTGCCCGTCTCTTCCTTGCGCAGGTTGGCAAAAGCGTGGACAAGTGGCTCTGGATGCTCGGGGCGCGTCGCGTGCTGGCCCGAGGGGAGGGTGACTGTGACGTGGTGAGGAGCAAGCACGGCAGCATCGAGGCCGACTTCGCAGCCTGGAAGGCCAAGTTCATCTCCCGGCTGCAGGTGCTTCGGGAGGGAGAGGACCAATCCTGCGGCGGCCGCTGCAAGAAAGGCAAGTGCGACTCCAAGCCGCGTGGCTCTCAGGAGCCGGAGCCAGGGTCGCACCTTCCAGATGGATCGCGTCCCCGAGATGCTAAGGTGCGTAGCCTGCGTGTGCATCCTCCTCACTGTCCTCCCGGGGGCGGAGTGCCCAGCCCCACCGCCCGGGAAGCTGGAAGTGTGAAGCTCCCAGAAGCTCCCAGGGAGGGAGGCGGCAGAGAGCGCAGCCTGAGGCGTTAAGCCGCCAATCCCCGCGCTGTCCTGTGTCGGCTGTCCTGTGTCGCTTCTGTAACAGCTGCTCTGCTAGACTCAGGGAGTGTTTACCACATTTCTCAGGAGGGAGGGGAGCCTGAGAGAAGTCAACTGTGCCCCAGAGGGAGCACCTGTCCCGTCACTCCCAGGTCACATCCCCCAGCCCAAAGGGTCCCATTGTCCCTGGACGGAAGGCTGCAGGTCCACCTGGGTCCCTCCTTCCCTCACTTCCCTCCCAGCGTCCTCCCCATGCCCCAGTTCCTCCGACACGTGTGACCCCAGTCCACGTCGCTGCTGGTGGCTTCCCAGCTGTTACCTTTCTTTTTTTTGAGACAGGGTCTCACTAAGCAGTTCACGCTGGCCTTGAGCTCACTTTGTAGCTCAGGCTGGTCATGAACTCACAGCAATCCTCCTGCCTCAGCCTCCTATGTGCAGGGATTATAGGCGTGTGCCACCACGCCCTGCTCCGGCTGTTACCTTTCGTCACCTGGTCACCTGGTCACCTGTGTCATTCAGGAGCATTGTCTTTCTCCACCTGTGTTCCTGTCCTTACTCTCCGGC
The DNA here is from genome assembly GCF_000276665.1 of Chinchilla lanigera. Classification (NCBI taxonomy): domain Eukaryota; kingdom Metazoa; phylum Chordata; class Mammalia; order Rodentia; family Chinchillidae; genus Chinchilla; species Chinchilla lanigera. Next base: position 8,796,910 of record NW_004955456.1, read on the forward strand.
TCACACACCCAAGTCAGTGCTCCATGCAGCTCCCTGACCTGGCAGTTTCCGGGCCTTCCCACGGCAGCAACCATTTCTGTCACTAACCTTGGCATCTCCCCTCGGCGTCGGCTCTGAGGGTCAAGTTCTGGTGACCCTTGCTCTGCCCTCACTCTGGGGCCTCCGCGTTACAATTCTTTTGATCCCAGTTGATCTTTTCTTTTCCAGAGGATGCTGGGAACTGCTCTACCTCCTCTTTGCACCCAGTGTAGGTTTTTGACTTGCCCTTTCCCGAGCATCTCCAGCCACTTTGCCCTCATTCTCCTTGCAGCCGGGTGGCATCCTGCTGTGCGCTTTCCCTGCGCCCCCTCCACGGCGCAGTGTGCCCGGCCTCCGCGCTCGCTCACGGTCCCAGACCTTCACACCTTCTCTGTCTGTCCTTCCTCTGCGTCAGTTGGCAGCCGTCCCAGGGCCGCTCTCACAGTGTGGCTTCCTGTCTCCTGACCTGCCGTCTGGGTCCTGTCTGCCCGCTCTGGAACCGGGTCAGGGTTTCTTCTCTCTGTCACAGCTCTCTTTCCGGTCCCGGCCGTGGCCCCGGCAGTGGTCTCGGCCTAGCTGTACCCATGTAGAGATAAAGTGGAATCACTTGTGTTTGAACAAAAAAAAAGGAAGTGAAAAACTAGTCTTTGTTCCACATTTTAAGTAGCGGATCCATTTGTCTGCTCCTTTTTCTAGCCAGTCTAGAGAACTGGTTTTTGTTTGTTTGTGTGTTTGTTTTTTGAGACAGGGTCTGTGCAGTTCAGGCTGGCCTTGAATCTACTGTGTAGCCCAAACTGGCCTCAGACTCTCAGCAATCCTCCTGCCTCAGTTTAAGTGCTGGGATTACAAGCATGTGCTACCGTGCCCGGCAACTTTTTTTACTGAAGTCAATTTGCATAACATAAAATGAACCATTTGAAAGTATATAGTCCAGTGGTGGTTAGCATGTTTATACTTTTATGTAGCCACCGCCTCCATGAAGTTCCCAAACCTTTTCATCCTCTCAAAAGTAAACCGCTTACCCGGTCATTCTCTCCCTGCTCCTGCCCTCGGCAGCCCTCAGTTTTTGTCTAATGAAATCCAAGGTCCGTGCTCCCTCAGGTCCGTGTCTCAGTCTGTAACGAATATTCAAGACTGGGTAGTTTACTGAGAACTGGAATTGATACTGCAGGCCGGAAGTCCAGGCCCGGCCTGGGGTCTGGTGCCTAGGGAGGGCTTCCTGCGGACTCTGCCCTTGGGACCTGAGACCTCCCTTGGAGCCTTCCACCCAGCTGCAGGGTCCCGAGCGCTCAGCTTGCAGCACATGCATTTGAGGGCGCACCGCACCTTCAGCCCGGAGCAGACAGTCACGGTGTTGCCTGTGAACGGCCGTACTTTTCGTTTTGTTGCATGTCTCATGATTTCTTTGTGGAAGAGTGGAACATCTGAATGTTAGAACGATTAACTCTGGGACTGAGAGTCTTCCCCTTGCACGATTGGTTTTGTGTTTTTTTCTACTTACCTGCAGGCTTTGGGCCTGACTTCCCTCAGCTTGTGCTGTATGTAGGTGTCCTGTCCCTCCTCTGCCCCAGGGCCCGGGCGGCTGTCGGGAAAGTGTCCCCAGAGCTCAGCGGGCTCCCAGCTCCATCTCGTCGCCAGGGATTTGCTTCTTGGTTCATGTTCAGTCTCTTTGGATTCCGTATATTTTTGCCAGCTCCGGTGCGTGTGAAGTGAGCTTTTTTTTTGTACCGGGAATCAAACTGAGGACCTTGCGTTTGCCAGGCAGGTGCTGTATCCCCAGCCCTGAAATGACTTTTTAAAGTATTATGTTATTCAGTTTCATTGTTTGCCACAGGACAGTTGTTTGAAATGTGTAACCTGCCACATGGGTGGTAACAGAAGTCAGTTAACTCTTTTTTTTTTCCTGATTCAGGGTGGAACCCAGGGTCTTCACACTGAGCATTATCCCCAGCCCTATTTTACGACAGGTTGTGCCAAGTCCTTAAGTTGCCTAGGCTAGGTTGAACTTGTGATCCTCCTGCCTCAGCGTCCCAGACTGCTGGGATCACAGACATGTGCCACCATGCTGCACTGAGTTCTATCTTCCTTGTGCCATTTCCTCTTTAAAATTTGTACTTGTGTATCTAAGGCTTCCTGCACCCCAAATGGAACTTTTTATTTCCACCCTCCCCATGTGTTTGTTCCTGGTGTTTCCCCTCCTGGTGGACAGTATCTCCCTGTCAGTTGCTTAAAAAGGCAGCTTAATAGCCTTGCTCGGTTGGTTCCTTTCCCGTTCCCCTGCGCGTAACTCCTCAGTAGGGCTGAGTGGTTATCTGTCCAGAGCAAGGCCCGGCAAATGTTTTCCGAGGACTGGCTAGTAGACACGTCCAGTGTGTGGGCCTTCCGGCTTCTGGTCCGACCATCAGCTCTGCCTGGCTCAGTCGGGGTGCGGAAGGTGCGTAGGAGGAGGCCCACGCTGAGACCCCGCCGCGCTGGCTGCGTGGCCTGAGCCCCGCACTTTGCTCACCTCTGGCCTCCTCAGCCCCCCAAGTCCTCTCCTCTCCACTGCCCACCCCCCCGCCCCGTGAGCTCAGGCTGTGTTTCTGGACACGATTACTGCAGCAGCCTGGGGCTGCTCTGCCCTGTCGACCTCTTCCCTTCTGTTCTCCCAGCGTTCACAGTGGCCTGGAAGGCGCGAGTCAGGCCTGGGTGATGGCTCCCACCGCTGTGTAGAAGCCGCACTTCTTAGCGTCCATTCTGACTCCTGCGTTCCTCCCCCTCCCCCGCTGTCCTTTCCCATCCTGACCAAGCGCCGGCCACACTGGCTTCCTCAGTGCTGAAACCTCTGTCGAGTGATAAATGACTTGGAGCGCGCGGTCTTCCGCTCTGCTGGTCCTCCTCGGCCCGGGCCAGCGTCTTTTGTACCCCAGTGTCGCAGGGAGTTGCTCACGGCTGTCCCCGTCTGCAGTCTTGTCTCTTCTCTCCACATTCCCAGGGAGAATTTCAAGAACGATGTGCTGTGTGGTTCAGACAGAGGTTGTCTATCCTGCCAGGTTAGAATATTTACTGCTTGACTCCTTTTTAAAATTATAAAAAAAAATTTCCCTTTTTTTCATTATTCCAGATTGAACACAGGGAGGGCTGAGCGATATCCCTAGTATCTTTCCTTTTCTTAAATCTTGAGACGAGTTCTTGCTACATTGCTCAGGATGGTCTTAAACTTGTGATCCTCCTGCCTCAGCCTCATTTCCCTGGGAGCTACTGAAAAGCAGATCTCCACGCCTTTCTGTTTGGGGCACATCCTGGACAGATAGGAGCCTGGCGGCCTGTCCCGCACCTTCCTCCCCAGGTATTTCTGAAGTAGTTCCTGAAGGGCTACAGTTGCTGCCGGCCTCCCGCCCCGGCCTCAGTGACTTTGCCCCTCGGCTGTGAGGGTGACCCTCAGCTCGTGTCATCCCGTCCTGGCCCGTGGATTCTGAGCCGAGCTACTTCTGTCTTTATGGAAGCGGCACCGTTTTACGGTGTGCATTTCCGTGTTCCTTCTGCTGGACTGGAGGCTCTCTGAGGAGCGGGGAATGTGTCACACTAGCTTTCCAGCCCTGTTGCCTGCGGTGAACTGTCCCTTCCGTTTATTGAAGAGGACTTCGAAGCTTTCCTGAGGTCACAGAGGCAACTTAGTGGCAGCTGCGTGGAGATTTTATGCGAAGATGAAATCGGTTCCTCTGAGAGTCACTATGTTCCTGATGCGATGGTTTCTGCCAGGGAGGCTGAGCTCTGTCTCTGTTACTTTTCTCTTGTTGCTGGGACAAACTACCTGATGCCGAAAATTAAGGAAGGAAAGGTTTACTCAGCTCACAGTCTGTGGAGGTTTCAGGCCATACTCGGCTGGTTCTAAGGCAGGGTGGCACATGGCAGAGGGCAGGGGTCATGGTGGCGGAAGACAGCAAAAGCAGCAAGAGCCAAAAGGGAGGAGCGGCAGCAAGCAGACTGTCCCTCCCTTACACCATATGCAGGCTCCTCGCCCCAGGGCGGGTGCAGCACTCACACCCATAATCCCAGCATTGGACCGTGGATCAGTCATAAACTCTAGAAGCCCGCCCCATGACTGCATGAGGCTTTGGGGGGACATCCAGGCACAAACCATAACAGGTTCTGAGGAAAAATTACAGAGGAAAGTCTAAGAAGGGGGTCAGCAAACCGGCTCCCTGGCCAGATCCAACCTGCTGTCTTTTTTTTTAAATGAAGATTTGGGGAACATAGCCATGTTCCCTCACTTATATCTTGTCATAACTGCTTTTGTGTCAAGAGTGACATGTGTGTGGTTCAGATGGAGATTATATATCCTGGCAGGTTAGAAATATTTACTGCCTGACCCCTTTTTAAAATTAAAAAAAAAAATTTCCTTTTTTCATTGCTCCAGCTTGAACACAGGGAGTGCTGCGCTATACCCCGGGTATTTTTCATTTTCTTAAATTTTGAGACAGGGTCTCGCCAACTTTTCAGGATGGTCTTAAACTAGTGATCCTCCTGCCTCGGCTTTCTAAGGAGCTGAGATTGCAGGCCTGTGCCATCATGCTTGCTCTACTGTTGGCCCTTTACAGAAGAGGTTCACTGACCTCTGGTCTAGGATAAGATGGAGGGGACAGCAGGTGATCCTCGATGGCCATCTGTGTCTAAGGCTCTGAAGTTTACTGGAAGTGAGGTAGGAGCCCAGGACAGACGGGCAGTAGTGATTTTGATCACCATTGTAAGAATATGAGCATAGCAGGAGAGCCTACTAGACACGTGTATGTTTAGATACTTTGGCCGGGAAACGCTGGACTAGAAGAACTGATCCAATGACTAATTTTTTTTTTTTTGAGACAGGGTCTCACGATGTAGTTCAGGCTGGCCTCAAACTCACGGCGATCCTCCTGCCTCAGCCTCCTTTCCTCCCTCGCTCCCTCCTTTGCTCTGTTGCTGGGGATCAAACCTAGGGCCACGCACATGCTAGACTGGACAAGTGCTCTACTTTGAGCTACACTCTCAGCTCATGGTTTCTTCTATTTCTACCTCATCCACGTCTTCCTCCTTGCTAGAGGGGAGGGGTGGTGTTAGCTGCTCTCGCTGCGATGCCTTTCACAGTGAGTAGTCTGATGGCAGAGACCCAAGATGCCAAAGATCCAGGATGGTGTTTTCTTAAAATTAAAAGATAATTATATTTATTATAATTTTTTTTCAAATTTTTTTTCAAAAACCAATTTTTTTTTTTTTGTTGGTTTGGGCAGTACTGGGGATCCAATCTAGAGTCTTTTTGTTTTATGTTTGCATCTTAGACAGGGTCTCACTCAGCTACTAAGTTGCCCAGGTTGGGCTTGAACTTGGAATCCTCCTGCTTCAGCCTCCCAGAGTGCTAGGATTATAGGTGTGGCAAAAGTGGAGGTTTTAAACTCTGTTCCTAGGACAGTGTGCATAAGTACGCTTGGCTCTAAATCAGAAATTTAAAAGCAGCAAGCTCAGTGTGGGAGGCAGTGAGAGAACTGCCTTTGGCCCTTGAATAGTGCTCTGACACGTTTCTTTCAGGAGGAAGAGCCCTGCGAGAGCTCCAGCGAGGGAGAGTTGGGGCCCGACGACCGTCGGAGCCTCGGTTCTGTTGTTGATGTCGAGGATCTTGGCAAAATTATGAACCGCACGAAGACGGCAAAGGTACCGTTGCTTTGGGAAATCGCAGCTGGGTGACATCTAGTGCTCTGCTGAGTGGGGTCCGTCTGAGCTCACAGGAGGGTTAATTTCTCTAGCTTCTGTCCTGAAAGTTTTCTAATTTTTTTTTTTTTTCTTCCATATGCACATGAGCTTTGTGAAACTATTCCCTCTCAGCTCTGTGGAAAGAGACTCCTAAGAGGATAAGCAGATTTTAGGCCAAGGACAGGGTGGACGGCGATTGAGAGTTCATCCAGGGCTGTGTGAAGACGGTGCGGGGTGGGATTTATTGCGTGGAGATGCCGAGTGATTCCGGAGTCAGCTTGCCTCCTTTGTGTGTAGATTGAGTGGTATTCGTTCTAGGAGACGGGGGCGCCAGCGCACATTCTGGGAGATAATATGCGAGTGTGCGGTGCTGTAGGGTTTCACGCGGGTGCCAGTGACCTGGAGTAATTTAAAGTCTCAGTGTTCTAAGTATAAGTGTGGGAAAATTAGAATTCCTTAAACTGAAAGTATATGCAGTCCATGATATGCGCCTTGGAACAAGAATGAAGTAAATTTTGGAAATCTGGGAAAAGGAATGATAAAAACTTCGGTAAATTCAAAGAATTCAGTAAGGGCAGGATGCAGTAAGGTGAAGTCAGTAGGCCTGTTGTTTCTAAGTAACGCCAGCTTCCGTCTGGTCGGAGTGGATGACCTCACCTGCAGCAGCCACGTAAAAGATAACTGGACGTAATTGCATAAGGATCGGTTTAAAAAGAAACGTCCTAAACGTACGTTGCCAGACTTTCATGTATTCCTGAAAGATACCAAAGTGGACTTGAGCAGCATGTACAGTGACTATTAAAAAAACAAATTTAGGGGCAGTAAAAGCCACATTGCCATTAATCCCCCTCAAAACCTCTCCCGCACTTTGCGCGCACTTACTTAATCCTCTTCCCACTTCCTGCAGCGGTTCTGGAGTCCTGTTTTTCAAGTGTCTTTACCAAGTGTGATCAAAACTTTGGTGAGTGTTGCTGGCAGGTGCCGCTCAGTGGGAGGGCAGCTTGTAAAAACAGGACGCTGCGTCCTCATCTGCCTTATTCACTGGGCCTGGCACCGTGCAACTTCCAGCTCTTCAAAGCCAGACTTGATCGTGAGAGGGAAGCGTTTTGAATCGATTCAGGATGTGGAAGGAGCCACAGTAGTGCAGTGAAAGATGCGAAGGACTTCCGGAACTGCTTCGCAGAGTGGCAAGTGGCAGAGTCCCGCGTGGCAGTCCCGCGTGGCTCCCGAGGAGGCCTGGACGAGAGCGTTTCCAGTGATGAGCACAAAGGCGTGTTGTGGTCCCGAAGGTCCTCACTGATGTAAGCGGGGCCTTGGTGAAATGTCTTTGGGGGAGCAGATGTGATGTCTCAGATCATCATCCCCAATAGTAAACCACCTGGAAATGACAAAAATAAGTGGGCAAATACCCCAGGCCGCAGATTATTTACTAATTACAAAGGGAAAATGTTTATACATTGAGGGCTCACGTGATTCCCACATGCACCAAGCAGTCAAACCCAGCATAATTATCAGAGTAAAACTGGACCTCACATGTCTCCTGGTGTGATGCGCAGCAAGAGTGTCTGTGTAGCTTTGTATAACAAATGTTACGCAGAAGTCGGAATCGAATCACGGAGAAATGAGAAACAGGACAAGTGCAGCAAGCGGGGCAGACAGGCAGTGGGGCAGGCCCTTTGACTGTCGGTGTCATGAGCAGCAGCAGTGGGACCCCGCGGAGGGAGGAGCTGCTCTAGATTAAGGAGGACGGGGAAACAGCCAGATGCACGGCTGCACCCTGGTCTCGGAAGAGGAAAGGCCACTGTCGGGATGTGTGGAAGTTTTAAGTGGACTTTTTTAGTGTTGAATGTTTCGTTAATGGCATTATTGTTCTGTAGGGTCCTGTCCTTGAGTGAGGAGGTGGATTCTGCAGTATCTGAGCGTGGCATTTCCTGGTGTTGTCTCCAGCAAGCGTGTCCTTACTTTAGGTAGAAATGGAAATTAAAACCAAAGCATGAATTTTCAGGGAAAAAAAAGCATGAATTAAAAGTAAGAGGAAAGGGTAAGCGACTTCAGCTTGAGGAGCTGACAGCGATCAGGGCGGCCTTAACAAAGGAGAGCATGGGAAAAGGAAAGGACCTCAGCTTGAGCTGCGGGAGGGGCGCGCTCTGGCAAAGGGGTCAGGCTGGCCGCCCGCAGAGGCAGGAGGCCACCGCACAGAGGACTGAGGGGGCTGGAGTCCAGCTGATCCTTGCGTGGAAGTCCTGTTTGCGTGGCTCATGGTGGATACTCATGACTTGAGGGGCAGTTCCACCCTGGAGGCTCTGCTGGACAGGGTGAGCAGAGGTGAAGGCTGTGGTTAGGCCAGCAGTCTCCATGCAGAGATGTCCCCTGTCTGCAGGTCTGGGAGGTGGGCTGGGTATACTTAGGCCTAAGAAGCCTTGTTTTGCCAGCTTTTAGGCAGGCACTTGCTGAGCAACTACCCTGCTTGCATGCAAAGCTGGGAAGGATCCGATCCAGTTTCACGAAGTGGAGGTCAAGCTTTGTCCCACTTTTACTTGCCAGTAGGGCCTCTATAGGTCCAAGTGAAGAGTCACGGTTTTTAGCAAAAACCGCTTTCAAGTCCCTGCCTGCCTTAGGAGAAAACAAATCACACTCTTGGTGAGTGACAGATTAAAGGCCCAGGAGTTGGTTTGTTCTTTATCCCCGCCGTGGTCTCTGTGTCATGATGATGTCATTGTCTATAACACAGTTTCGAGTAGTTTAGCTTTTCATTCCCGTCATTAAAGATGAATTCATTTTAAGGTTTATGTTGTCTAGAATTATGTCCCATATGTATTTGGCATCTGTTGGTTGACATTTAGGTGTTTTCGAATTGCTTTTTTTTTCTTTTTGAGACAGGGCCTCATTATGCAATTCAGGCTGGCCTTGAACTCACTTTGTAGTTCAGGCTGACCTTGAACTCACAGCAGTCTCCTGCCTCAGCCTTCCAGGTGCTGGGATTACAGGCGTGCACCACCATGCCCGGCCTCTAATTTCTATAAGGAACACTCTTATGTGATTGTCGCTGGTATAAGTTTATCAAGAATAAGTTCTTACAAGTGAAGTTCTTGAGTCCAAGAGAATTTTGTAGTTGTGATATTTTCAAGTTGCCCTGTAAAAAGTTGACAATATGTTGCTTCTGCTTACAGTGCAGAAGAGAGATGAGAATGACTATTTCTTTACTCCTTAGGTGTTGCGACTCTTAACTGCCCATCTGACAGGTGAAAAATAGTACCCGTATTTAACTTGGCGTATCTTTAATTTTGAGGGAATTTGAGTATGTTTGTGTATGTCCAACTGCTCACTTCCGTTTTTCTGACTCCTCTTTCCATCTTCCTGGAGTTAGACAAGCTACAAGGCCCCTGCATGGTCCCCAGGACTGCTGTCACCTTGACACCACCTGCAAGTTCGATAGGTCCTTGAAACCCCCTCAGATTGGATAATTTGTTGAAAAGGCTCACAGAGCTAACCTAGAACTGTTACACTCCGGGTTAGGTCATTATAGGGAAGATGGAGAAAACCAGCCAGAGGTAGTGTGTGCAGGGCAAGGTCAGGGGAGGGTCCATTGTCCTCAGGACGCAAGACCCTCCTGGCATTGTTGTGACAACGTGGGCGGAGTCCTGCCAGCCTGGGGAGCTCACATGAACTTCAGCAGCCAGTTTTCACTGGGGCCCTTTATTTGGACACTGCTGATTGTATTTCAGCACCCAGTTTTGGGCAACTACCTCCTTGAGTTTGAGCTGATACCGCTTGGCCCTGCGGCCCCATTGTGAGACACCTTATTGGCGTACACAATCAGATGTGGCCCTTGGGGCCCACCATCAGTAACAAAGATGCTGTATCAGTTGAGAATTTCTGAGACACTGAAGGTAAAGGCCAGCCATCTCGTTATTATACACCATCCTTCATTCATTTTTATATTAGATTGCTTGGATTCTTTTGTAGTTCTGATTTTTTTTTTTTGGTACTAGGAAGCGAACTCAGGACCTTATGTTTGCCAGGCAGGTGCTGTGCTGCTGAGCTACATCCCCAGCTTTGGATTCTGGTAAAGCTCATAAGTAAAACAAAAAGAAATACTTGGTATAAAATGCAGTAACATTGCTCAGCTTTCTGCTTGCTGAGACACAGTCTCCAACACCCGCAGTTTAAAGGAACAGAGGTTTAATTTGGTCCATGTTTTCAGGAGATTCAGTCCATGGTCAGCTGGCTCCAAGGCAGGGACATCATGGCGGAAGGAAGGGTGTGGCGGAGCAGAGTTCCTGGGAGCTGGAAAGCAGCGCAGGGGACAGTGCCAGAGAGGAAGGGGTAGGGACCAGATACAGACTCCAAGGTTGTGCCCCATGACCCACCTGCACATATGTAGACACCCCAGGAGTGCACTTTCCTAATTCCTTGGGCCATCCCAAGCCAATCAAGTTAACAATCCACTTTACCTGTCAAAATGTCCGGAAGTTACTTTCTGAATTTAAAATTACTATCCTTCCTTTGTTTTAGCATTGTGTTATTTTCTCATTCTTGCATGTGTGACATCTCTAATTTTTTAGTACGGTAGCTTTTGTATTTTAGAAGCCCTGGAAGAGGAACTGTTAAGAATGACAAATCCCAGCACTGGGGAAACTGAGGCAAGAGGATTGCTTAATGCAGGAGTTTGAGACCAGCGTGGGCAACATAGCAAGATGTCCTCTTAAAAAAAGAAAAAACCTTACAAAAAGAAAGATGAGTATGTGGAAAGTGAGTTCAAGGACTGGCCAGCCAGTTTGTAACGGGGTGTTCCCAGGAGACAGTGTCATGTTCCCAGCTGGGATTTCCCGGCGTTGTCTCAGAGCCTGGGACTGGGCCCTCCACGTGCTTTGACAGCGCTGCTGTGTGAAAATGTTCTGTAATCTCAAGAAGCCTGACAGACCCGGGAATGAGAGTAAATTTGCCGAGGCAGTGGAGTTGGTGATTTAGTGTGTTTCAGATATTATAATTAGCACTTGCCTGAGACCTTTTTTACTTTTTAAAAGCATCTTTTTTTAGTTACACTGTTTTTGTTTGTCTGTGAGACAGAGTCTTGCTGTGTAGTCCAGGCTAGGCTTGGATCCCTATGGAGCCCAGGCTGGCCTTGAACTTGTAGCAGTTCTCCTACCTCAGCCTCTGCAGTGCTGGGATTACAGGCGTGCACTGCTACGCCTGGCTACTTTTTTTAATTGATAAAACTGTCAAAAGGAGTACAATTTTATGGCTCTTAGTGGAAAATGGGAGTATTGTAATTTTCATGAGTGAAACTGTGTTAAAGTGGTGCATTAGGTCGCTGACTTAGGTAGATATCTGGACTTCCGCCTTGCTAAGCTCAACTCTAAACAGCTTTGCCGTATTTCTAGTGTGTGAGGAATTTGGGATCATTTCTGAGTACATTTTTTCCTTTGCTTTTTCATCTCATGGCCATTAGAGGGCACTAGAGAAAGCAGTAATGAAAATCTTTGCCCTCCAAGTCTTGTTTTGAAATCAAATGATTTTGCCCTTAATGAGCTTTAAGCAGCCACTTTATGATGTTGTAGCTTCCTGATAAAAACCTCTCATGGAAACCATCAGATGTAGGGGAGATGAGTGGTTTTTTCCTAACTTTAGAAGGGCATGAAAATAAGCTACCAGTTTTGTTTGCAACAGGGTTTTCAAATACGTGTTTTTTTAATTTACTATTTGGTATACTGACCTTTGCAACGAAGTGTTGTTTTGCTTTTTGTGCAGTACTAGGGATCGAACCCAGGGCCTTCCCTACCTTTTTTTTTTTTTTAATGTTTCGAGTCAGGATCTCACTACGTTGCTATGTTGCGCAGGCTGGGCTCAGACTTGGCCTCCTGCCACGGCCTCGCAGTGCTGGGATTACAGGTGTCCTGTGACAGCTGACTCATGATGAAGGCCTCACTGTTTGGGTTTTCTTTTTCTCCTTCATTGCTGTCTTTTCCTTCGTTTGGGGGGCAGTTCACAGATCTTCTCAGCCGGCCTTGTGCGTAGTCATCCCTCCGTACCGCGTCGAGGTGTGTTGCTCGGTACCATAGAGGGAGGCAGCTGCCCGCCGCTTGGGAGCTCGGGCTTGGCCGCTGGGCCCGCGCACTCGCCGTGCAGCCTCTCTCTGAGTAACGCTGGCGGCCACGGGCCCTCCTGTCTCAGTCCGTGTATCTGTGGGCAAGGCACGTCACACCTCTGTGCTTCCGTCTTCTCATTTGTAATGTGGGCGACAACAGTGTCTGCCTTGTAAAGTTGTTACGAAGATTAAATAAAAGACGTCATCCACATAGCGTGTGCTTGACAACGGGGTACTGTTAGATAAGAAGACGTCTTCCAAGTGGGGAGTTGCTGCGGCTGGAGCGCTGCGTAGCATCGTGTCTTCCTCTGGGAAGGCCTGAGACCGTAATGCTAGGCCTGCAGAGGATTGGAAGGAGAAGTGTAGCTTTCAGGACCCAGAGGACTAAGTTTGAAACACTGGGGAGTTAGGGGGGCTGGTGTAGATGTGGAGGGTGAGGTGAGGGAGCCCCGGGGGAGGGCTCTTTAGAGAGGTGGTGCAGGAAAGAGGCAGGCCGGGACCTGTGGCCTTCTGCCCGGTAGTGGAGGTCTGAGCTCCATCTTGCATGCGTTGGGAGGCAGTGTGGTTTGACTTAATAGAAAGCTTTGGGCTTTCAGTGAGGGGCTAGAGGACAGTTCCAGTCCAGGCCTAACGTCCAATATTAGGAGAAATCACCGTGTACATTGAATGGGCTCCCTCAGTCCCTCCAGACCTTGAGATGTCCGTGCTGTTATCACTGCCGTTTTGCTGTCTCACGGTTAAGCTAACGGAGGCTTCGGGCAGGGGAGCGGCGTGCTCACAGTTGGCCGGCTGCTAAGTCATGCAAGCCGGGCCTCATCTCCCTGAGCCCTTGGCCTGTCTGTCCCGCAAGGGAGAAGGGGCCCCCACAGGGAGCTGTGAGCGGTTAAGGAATCAGGGAGAGCCTGACAGTTGTTTCCCTGTTGTGATTTGTAAATGTAAAGCCTGCTGCTGCTTTTTCTTTCTGTACTAAGCAGCCTTTGGCGAACACTCCCTAACGCATGTTCTGGTTGAGCAGACGCACAGCGATATCAGCATCATTCATTTTGGAAACAAATAGCAAATGCTTTGTAACTGCTCAGCAGAGAAACATTTCCAGTTCAGTGGCTATTTAATTAGGAAAGCATGGCCAGTTCTGTTTATAAAGTTACACTGGTGCTGCAGTGGGTTAAGATGAAGCTACTTTCATGACTAGTTTTAAGGCTTTGAGTGTGTAATGCACCCAAAACGAAAGATGCCGAAAGATGCCTGCTACCCAGAGTGCTGCCTGTAAACCGTCTTGACTCAGCCCCGGCCTGTGCAGCCTGGAGCACTTAGCACTGCATTCTGAAATTATTTCCTTCAGTAAGATGTACAAAATAGAATTGCTGTGCCAGAGTGCAGCTCTTGACACACGCAGTCGGGCTGCTTTTGTGCAAGTTCAGAAAGCATCCTTAAAACCTAGTATGTGTACAAAGCTTTGAGTTGTGAAAATTGTTCATTTAAAAATTGAGCCATGGCCAGTGAGTGATTGGCTGGGGCTTTATTAAAGAAATACAAACCTGAGAACATGAGATTAAATTGTAGCAGGAGTTTTGGCTAAAGCACAACTTTACATATGAAGAAGAGTTTTGTATGTATTTATTTATTTTTATATTTTAAGACTGGATCTTGCTATGTTGCCCAAGCTGGCTTTGACATGGGCTATTCTCCTGCCTCAGCCTCCTCAGTGGCTAGGATCACACAGCTGTGTGCTAATATGCTTGGCAAAAGAGTTTTTAATATCGAAAGTTGCCAGATCTAGAATCAGTTACTGGAGGTTAGAAATAGCTGTCTGGGAGTGTGGAGACATTTATTCACGTATTCAGTGCCCACACGGTGCTGGCCTGGCTCCGGGCCCAGGCAGGTTGACTTGAGAAAAACAGTGCTTGGGGAAGCTGAGTGTGCTGGATCCAGGGTCTTCTGTCTGACCGCTAAGGAGGGCAGTGACCTGATGACACGCAAGGGTCAGAGAAACTACCAGGGAGCCCCTCTTCCCGACGCCACGGAGCTCGGGCGGTGAAAAGCCTGTGTGTTGAATAACGCATGCCTGACAGATAGCCAGCTTGGGGAGGTTTTCCCTGTAAAGTCTTTAACGGACACTTTTTGGGCCTTGTTTTCGTCCTAGGCAGGTGTGGGATAGTCCCATGGTTCCTGGGACGACGGCGTGAGGTTAAACTGCTCGATAGTACAGTACTGCATGATAGTTGCAGAGACTCTGACCAGGTTTCTCTTCCCATGGCAGCAGGTTCAGGTGCTGAGCACTGTCCTCTAACCCGTAGTCGTCTTCCCAGGTGCTTACCCGGCTTTCCTTTTGCAGCTTGGAGAGGACCCGGTCCTGGTTCAAGGCCGCTGGGGAGGGCGGGAAGGGTGTAAGTAGCAGTCAGACGCCGGAACAGCGTTTAGCTTGCCGTCACCCCTCAGGGGGACCCGGGGCCTCGGAGGAGGGTGGGCGGCCTTGGGGCCGGAGAGGACGTGGTGTGGGGCGCCGCCACCCTGGGCTGAGGTCGCTGTGCGAGCTGGGGCACGCAGGACCGGGAGGAGCCTGGCCTGGCCGCCTCTGGGCCCTTCATTCACGTCTGCCAGGCCTAACTGTGGGGAAAGGTCACGCAGCGCCCGCCGTGCTCGGCCCAGTGTTCTGTTCCGGATGGAGCCGCGTGAGGTCCGCGCCCGAGACTAGATTGGATGGGGACGGTGCGTCCAGCTTCCTTGGGGCTGTCTGTTTTCAGAGCAGAGTTCCTGCTGCTCTCGGGAGACAGCCAGACTGCGCGCGAGCGGGGAGCGATGGATGTCCCCGCCCCCCGTGCTCGAACTCGGGGCCGTCACACACGTCTGAGATCGGATGTGGGTCAGCGGCCCTCACACTTCCCACCGGGTCGTGTCCCCGGTGCTGGGCCCAGCTGGTGTGGCGTGGCCATCGACAGAGTGCATTCATTTCCCAGGCATCGGTGTTTGTGTGTTGCCCACAAGAGGGGGTTTGTGGGGCTCCGGGCACACTGGGCAGGCTGGTGTCTGGGCTGGGTCCAGTTTGGGACTTATGGGACCTGCGGGGTGAGAAACAAAGTGGCGATGGTTCGTGGTGGCGAGGCTCCTGGGCCCAGCCCTGTCGCCTCCTGTGGCTTTTTGCATGACTGGGAGACGAAGGGCAGTAACTCACCGCTCAGTGACTTCACAGGCATTTCGGTGCCCTCGGCTGGGTGAGTTCACCGTCCTCCACCACAGGACTCGATGTTCAAGCTCACACCTTCGCCCTTAGGGCTGAAATGGATGGTTTTTACAAAGCCAAAGAATTTCTTCTATTTTAAAGCATTTTAGTAAAATAATACCTGATATGGTGGCTCATGGTTGTAATCACAGCGCTCTTGAGAGGCTGAGGCAGGAGGATGGCAAGTTTGAGCCCAGCCTGGGTAACTTAGTGACTTGGTAAGCCCTGTCTCAAAATTAAAAAAAAAAAAAAATTAAAAACAGGCTGGGGATGCAGCTCAGTAGGAAGGCCCTGGGTTCAGTCCCCAGTACCAGAAAACTAAAATCAAAGACCAAAAAACTGAAGGCTTTTTATTTCTCGAGAATGTATAGCATTAACTTGATTATTTTTATAATCAATAAGAACAAATTATTGCTATGTATAAAGTTTTTCAGTTCCATCTGGACGTGTGTAGTTAAAAGCACATGTAGCAGAAGCGAGTTACTCACTTGCTGCGCTTGGATTCTGTTTAGTAATCTGGATGCTGCCTTTCAGGACAGAGAGAACTTAATACGAGTTTACATTTCTCATTCGGTGCCTTTGACTCTCTGGTGCCTTTTTATTGACTTTATTTCAGAGAATGTCCTCGAACAACCGGGAAGATAGAAAAATTAATCCCAAAGTTCACTGCTTACATTCTGTGCGTGTGCTGTTTCTAATACTCTTACTCTTGTTTTACATTTCACGTATGGAGAACTTGGCGTAGTCACAAAGGTGGTCAGAGTGACCCATGAGTCCCAGTGTGAACAGCCCAGCCTCAGAAGCCAGCCCTCAGCCCTCGGCCATGCTCCCTAGATCCATTCCCTACATCCCTTCTGCATGGTTGGACATTTAAAATGGACAAAACTGGATGTGGTGGTGCATGTCTGTAACCGCAGCACTCCGGGAGGCTGAGGCAGGAGATCACTAATTTGAGCCCAGCTTGGGCCATTTAGTGACTTAGTGAGACCCTTTCTCAACATAAAGAAGAAAAATAAGGGACTGGGATTTAGCTCAGTGTGAAGCCCTGAGTTTAAGCCCCAGTACTAACCAAGGGTCTTTGAGGTTTGGTGGGGGACGTCTGCCAAGGTGCGTTAGTTTGGATTTGTGCAGTTCTGAAGACTTGGTTAGCGTCTGCTCTCGTGTAGAACACAAACTTTGGGTGTTGTCTCTGACGTTATATACGCTGCCTTCTGTCATAAAGATGTTGAGAGAGCTTAAACATTGGAGGAAAGCCGGGTATGGTGGCACACGAACTTGGGAGGCTGAGGCAGGAGGATTCTTGTGAGTTCGAGACCAGCCTGGGCTACAAAGTGAGCTCAAGGCCAGCCTGAACTGCATAGTGAGAGCCTGTCTCAAAAAAAGAAGCAATTAAAAAAAAGGGATAAGGACTCAAAAAACCAAACAGACAAACAACCAAAAAAACAACCAAACAAAGGGAAGAAATCATGGAAAGGGTGGAGGAGGATCACCTTGTAATGAAGCCAAGTAGAGCAATTAAAAGACAAGCATCATGCAAGGTGGGACTGTTACCAAGTGTGCTGATGGATTCTGCACCAGAGTCAAAAGTAAATACAATCAGTTGTATAGTGTCCAGGTTTCTTAAGCATATGCTACTTTCACTGGAGAGAATTGACCCTGTGGGATTTTTTTTTTTTTAACTGTGGATTGAACTTGGGACCTTCACATGGGGCTGCATGCCCAGCTTTTTTTTTTTTTTTTTTGGTTTTTCTCCGGTACCGGGAACCGAACTCATGACCTTGCGCTTGCCAGGCAGGCGCTTTGCCGCTGAGCTAAATCCCCAGCCCCTGCTTTTTTTTATTTTTAAATTTTATTTAGAGACAAGGTCTTGTTAGGTCACTTAATTGCTCAAGTAGGGCTTGAACGTGCACTGTTCTGCCTCAGCCTTCCAGAGTGCTAGGAGTAGCCGTGTGAGCCACTTATAGGGGGCCCGTTAGTTGGCGCTGATGGGGAGCTTGGTCTGAGCAGGTGGCTGTGGCCGCTCTGAGCAGGGCTGTGCTTGTCTGTGGTGCTCGCAGGAGTAATTCCTGGGAGTACCTGGAGTTTATTGAACATGTATTATTGGATCAGTCACTGTGCCAGGTGAGTTAATTTCATTTAATTTTCGACACATTCCTGCTCCAGAGACACTTTCATTTTGTTCCTTTTTTCAGGTAAGGAAATTAAAATTCAGAGAAAATAAGTAAATTTGCCCAAGTTAGGCGGTGCCTGCGCTCAGGTTGTTAAAAATGTGTGCCTCCAGGGAGTGCATTGTTGATTTCTGTTTTGTGGGTCTGTGTTTCATTATGCTGGTGTTGTGAAGAATGATCATTGTGTAGCTAGAAATGCGATTGCTTCGTGGAGGATGGGACGGCCCACAGCGCCTTTGATAGGAATCCTAGGTGCGCCCCCAAGTCGGGTGTTATTTTCATTGCACTGACGGTTTGGGTTTCATGCTTATTTTCATGCAGAGAGAAAAGGATCATCAGGAAGAAAAGACGCGTTTGCTGAGGAGCACAGGGCAGAGCGGGAAGGGCGAGCGCAGAGCTATGATCACCCCTGCGCTCCGAGACGCCCTCACTAAGCAAGGTGAGACGCGGAGGGCTGGTGCGTCGCGCCGCGCCGCGCTCCCGCCAGCTGCCTGGTTGCTGCTTGCGCTCCTTCCCTCCCCTCCATCCGTCCTTTCTCCTTTCGTTCTGCCTCTGTCTTGTCTCTCTGTCTCTGTCTCTGTCTGTCTCTGTCTCTGTCTCTCTCCCTCTCCCTGTCTGCCTGCCTGTCTTCCTGCCTCTTTCCCTCTCTCACTCCCTTTTTCTCTTTCTCTCTCTCTTTGTTCCTTCCTTCGAAGCCTCCTTCCCTCCTTCCCTCCTTCCTCCCTTCCTCCCTCTCTCTGTCTCTCCCTGTGGACTGGTAATTGAACCCGGTGGGGGGGCTTTCGCATTGAGCTACACCCCCAGCCGTTTTTTTCTTTTCGTGTCTTCTGAGACCAGGTCTGCTAAGCTGCCCAGGCTGGGGTCAAACTTTTGCTCCTTTTGCTTCACTTCCCATAGTGCTGGGATTTTAGTTAGGTCTGTGCCACCAGGCCCCCCAAGCGTTCCAATTTAATGCCACAAGAGAGGCAGCATAAACTAGGGCTTGTCAAGAGGAGAAAGGTGTCTCCGCAGGTGGCCTGTCAGCCGTGTTGCAGTGGCAGGTGCAGCTGCCCGAAGGTTCAGCCTCCTGTCCCTGTGGTCGGTGCGAGTTGGCTGTGTAGACCTGCACGCGCCCCTTCCCTTGGTGTGTGGGCTGTTACTGTCCGCGTCGGCGTGGCCCTGGTGTGCGGATGGAAAATGCGGAGGGTTACTGACCACCAGTCGCTGTTTATTAAGGAGACTATGAAGTGGAAGAAGTTTATGTGGACCGAGCTAATCGAAGTGTTGGAGGGAGGGTCACATCTGGGGTTTGGGGTCGTGCTTTATTTAGGGGGTTGGAGTTGAGTAGACGAAAGAGTAGAGTGCACTTGAGTCAGGAGATCGACACACCCCCTGTATTTTTGAGTGGCTTTTTATGCAACATTTCTGGAATGCAGAGAAACTAGTAGCCTGATGTTTATGTATATTTTGCCTTTTAATTAGGGTAGAGTATATTAAGGTGATTTTATGATAGACTTGAATCTATCATGCTGTTTGTTTTCTACCTATTTCTTTTGTTCTTCATTTTCTTATTTTGCTGTCCTTTTTTAGATTAATTGGATTTTTTTCTTATGATTCTGTTTTAGACCTTGTAAGTCTAACACCTTCGGTATGTAGTGGTGGGTTGAGGTTTTGCGTTACACCTCTTCATTACATCACAGTATGTCTTTGGGTGGTAAAGGTTTAGTCCAAATCTGAAAACCTGAAATCCAAAATCACAAACTTTCATGAGCACTGATGTGACCAAACCATGGAGGGTTCCCACCTGCCCACATGTGGCGGGATGAAGGCAAAGTGCAAGTGCTCTCGGAAAATTACATGACGTCACGCATGTGTGCGTAAGCGTCCATGAATTTGGTGTTTACACTTGGCTCCTGTCCTCAAGGAATATCTATGAAAATCTTCCCAAATGAAAAAGAAGATCTGGAGTCCAAAATATTTCTGCTCCGAAACACTTAGGATGCGGGATGCCCAACCTGTCATATATCACTTTGTGTATACCAGAGGAACCTTATGCAGTGTGTCTCCGCTTTCCCGTCTAAACTTCATGCAGTTTTTATTATACATTTTAGTTTACATGTGTTACAAATCCTGCGCTACCTTGATACTGTCTTTATTTAAGCAGCCAGTTGTCTTTTAGGGGTTTACATAAATAGGAAAAATCTTGCCTGGGGAATCTCGCTCAGTCGGAAAGTGTGTGGCTGTCATACGCCAGGCCCTGAGTTTGATCCCTGGCACTGACAGATCTGATTTCAAACTTCTAGCAGAAAGAAACAATGAATCTTACATGTGTATTCAAGTGGGTACCACTTTCCATGGCCTTTGTGTAGCGCTGTGTTCTATCTAACATCCTTTGGTGCTGCTGGAGATCAAACCCAGGGCCTTGTGCATTTGCTCTGTCACGGGTCTACACCCCCCAACCCCAAAAATAGAAATCATGTTTTCGTATTTTTATTCTTTGGGTGCTGGGGATAGAAGCCAGGGGCTCACACAAGCTAAGCACACACTGGACCACTGAGCTGCTCCTCCGGTAAACTTCTTTTAATGCTTTTGGAGTGTGTGTTTATTGGTAATGAATTAGTTCAGCTCTATACATCTTTTTTTTTTTTTTTTTTTTTTTTTTTTGGTACTGGGAATCGAATCAGGACCTTGCGCTTGCCAGGCAGGCACTTGTGCCACTGAGCTATATCCCCGGCCCAAGCTACATATGTCTGAGAAAGGCATTATTTTGCCTTCATTTTTGTGACATCTTTTTATTTTTTCTGGAATGTAGAATAGAAGGTGCCAGTGTTCCTTCTGAGTTCTTAGAAGAGGTCCCTCTACCACCCTCTGGCTCACATTGCGGCTGAGGAGATTGGCTGTTCGATCTCCTGTTGTTTGTCCCTTTGACTGCCATGCTGCTTTTAAGATTTTTCTCTTAATTACTGATTTTGAGCAGTTTATTTATACAGGCTGGGTATCACTTACCTGAAATAATTGGGGACCAGACGTGTTTCAAATCTTGGAGAGTTTTGAAGTTTGTAATATTTTTTGTAGATTTTAGCAGTTAACCATCCCTAATTGGAAAAACTGAAATTCAAAGTTCTCCAGAATCTGAAACATTGTGAACGTCATGTTGGATTTGGATTTCAGAGCAGTTTGGAATTTGGATGTTAGAATTAGAGACACTAAACCTGTCATTTGTCTTAATGTAGTTTTCTTCATGTGTCTTTTACTTGCATTTTGTTGAACTTTTTGGTTCCATGGATTTATAGTTTTTATCAATTAGACAAGTTTTGGCCGTTATTTCTTTATGTGTTTTCTGTCTTTCCTCCTCAGGGCCTATAATGAGGTGTATAATAACTTGGCTGTTTGAATTTTATTCACAGCTTATCTTCAAATTTGTTGATCTCTACTTCTCTCTCTTTTTTCCTTTTTTTTTTTTTGTCTTTTTGAGAAAGGGTCTTGCTATGCAGTTCAGGCTGGCTTTGAGCTCACTTTATAGCCCAGGCTGGTCTCAAACTCGCAATGGTCCTCCTGTCTCAGCCTCTCGATTGCTGGGATTACAGTTGTGAGCCACCACACCCAGCATCTCTACTTCTCTAATGTTTAATCTATTTTGTTCTAGTTTGCATCTCTAGAAGTTCAGTTTGGATTTAAAAAAAAAAATCTATGTCTTGCTGGGCCTGGTGGCACATTCCTCTAGTCCTAGCACTCAGGAGGCTGAGGCAGGAGGATGCCATGAGTTCAGAGCCAGCCTGGGCTACATAGTGAGTTCAAGACGAGTCTGAACTACATAGTGAGACCTGTCTCTGAAAAAAAAAGCAGAGAAAAACAAAAAGCTATATCTCAAGTATTTTGAGTCTATGAAATACAATTAAAACCATTTTATGTCCTCACCTGTTATGTCTATGTCATTCCTGGTTCAATTTTGGTGGATGGATTAATTTCCACATTATTTTTTCTTACGTATTTTCCTGATAATCTGTAACTGGATGCCAAACTTACTTTATCTGGTAAGTTGCTGAATAATTTTGTATAAACACTCCTGTAAACAGTCGTGCGCTTATTTTCTGGGATGCATATGTTACTTGGAATTAGTTGGAGCCTTGAGACTCATTTTATGATTAAGTGAGACCAGGGCCAGCTCGTACAGCTGGGTATTCTGCGTTACTGAAGCAGAAACACCTGTGTTCTCTCCCCAAAACTTGGTGTGTCCCGAGGTCCCGCCTGGCGGGAACAGGCACAACTCGCAGCCTGCAGTGAGCACCCGGCGCGCCGCTCGCCCTTTGAACTCCTTCTTTCCGAGACGAGCGTAGTTATTCTCGCACCTACGTGCTGATCAGCACTCAGACAAACGCTTGGTAAGAATCCTGTGCGGAGTTTCGGTGGCTTTCTTCTCTCTGTTACTCAGACCTGTACACTCTGTACACCTTGGTCTTTCCGATTCTCAGCTCCATTTCCTCAGCAGAGTGAGTGCGCCGGGCTTTGCTGTAGGATCCCCTCCCCACTTGGGCTTCCGGCTTGGAAGCTTCGAAGACCGGAAGCTGGCAGTGCTGGGACTCACCTAGTTTCCCATCTGTGTGGAATCAGTGTCCTTTGCTGCCTGGTGTTTCATGTCCTGAAAACTGTTGCTTCATGGATTTTTATCCACTCTTCGGTGTTTCAGGTAGAATAGCAAATCCTGGCACTGTCTTGGTGCGAAGCACCGTGTGTACTCTTGGCTTATCTCGGCAGCCGTGGACCTCTGTGCCCCATCATGTGCAGGGTGGCTTTGCTCCACACCTAGATGCAGACTTGTATAGAACCGTCTCAGGAGCGAGACTTGCCTAAGCCAGTGGATGAGGATTTCTATGCCAGCAATATCAACAGTATAGGAATCCAATGGAAGGCCTAGAATTTGCCCCGGTGACCTTTTAAATGCGTGTTCCTTCCTGTGTTGGCCTCAGTTCCATCCTCAGGTAGATCAGCAGTGCTTGTTTATTTCTTTGCAAGATGTGCACATAGATGCGGAAGAGGATAAAAGGCAAAGCCCTGTGCATGTTGCCGCTAGAGACTTGTAATCCGCACTGACATTGTTTCTTTGATCATCACTTTGTGAATGTGCAGTAAAACCAGCCGCTAATCCGCTTACACTGCCATCCACACTGTATTTCTCCGCTTGCCTCATTAGTCTTGCACAAAAAGACTCTGTGATAACTGTGGCTTACTGTGTGAAGCCCCCTGAGAAACTTTATTGAATGTTTTCTGAAATCAGAACATTTAAAAACGAAATGAGATTATCTTGGCACAGCTTTTGCCACGTGTTTGGGTCTTACGTGGCTCAGAGTTTTCGAACGTTAGGGTGTGGTGCGGTGCTGAGAATTCACGTTACATTGCAGTTCTTAGAATTTGATTTTCCCTTTTTTTGGGTCGATAATTTGTTGTTTGGATCTTCTCTTGCCAATCTGATTCTTCATTTTCTTTTCTAAGATCACCGATGAGCGTTTCCTGGCATTCATTTGAAGTACGCTGTTACTTTTGCTTCATGGCCAGCACAAGGTCCATGTTAAAAATTATTCTGCAGTTTCTTTTAAAAATTGTTCTTTGCTTTTTTTAAGTTCAGACTGGCCTTGAGCTTACTATGTAGCCCAGGCTGGCCGAACTCAGAGTGCTCCTCCTGCCTCAGCCTCCCAAGTGCTGGATTTACAGGCATGCACTACCACACCTGTCTTAAAAATACATTCTTAACTAGTAGCTGTTAATTTGACAAAATAGTAGGTTTCGGTGTGGTATTTTCATGCATGCATCTCACATTTTGATCCTGCCCGTGGTGTTACCCTCACAAGCCCTCTCCCTCTGTCCCTCATTCCCTTCCTCTTTCCTAGTAGTACTTTCTCTTCTGCGTCTGTGTCATCTTTCTTCTGTTAGACTCCATGTAGTAGAGAAAGCATGCAGTACTTGTCTGTCTGAGTCCGGTTCATTTCCCTTATCCCGATGGTCTTCATTTCCATACATTTCCCTGAGTGACCTAATTTCATTCTTCCTTGTGACTGACTAATGCTGTGCATTCATCTGTTTCTGGGCATCCGGGCTGGTTCCATATGTTGGCTATTATGAAGTAAACATGGAAGCTCAGGTATCCTGTAGTTTGTGATCCTTAATTCCTTTGGATAGATATTAAGAGGGTCATATGGTAGTCTCTTTTTAGTTTTTTAGGAACTCCATACTGATTTCCATAGTGGTTGTACTAATTTACATTTCTACCATCAGTGTAGAGGGGTCCTTTTTCCCCATGTCCTCACCAGCATTTACTGTAGCTTTTTTGGGAGGTGTCTTGATGATCAACATTCTGTCTGGAGTGAGAATCTCAGTGTGGTTTTGATTTGCATTTCTGTAATGGATGTTGGATGTTTTCCCTTGTACTGAAGGAAAAATCATGAAGGCATGTTAAATTTTGTCAAAGGCTTTTTCTACATAAATGAAGATGCTTGTACGGTTCTTTTCCTTGATTCTGTTTATAAGCTGTATTTGTTGTTGATTTGTTTATGATGAACCATCCTTGCATTCCTAGAATGCAACCAAGTTGATCATGGTCCATGACATTTTTAATGACTGTCTCTTGTGGCTGCTTCCCACCCAGCCATTGTGGCAGGGTGTCCCCAGAGGCCCCGAAGTGTGGTTGTCTTGTGACTAGATCTCTGGAGCAGCTCAGTCCCACACAATAAGCCCCCTTTCCAGACGGCTTGTGCTTGGACCCGCCATGATCTGGCTGGTGCCGCCATGTGGGTTTCTTCTCCTGGATGAACCTGCCGGGCAAGACGGGCCACTGTCAGACTGAACCTCCGCATTGGCTTCACAGCCTGCAATAACCATGAGTGTCTGCTGCGGCGAGGGCTGTCCGTCCTTTGTCACCACTGTGACTGCTGCCCTCTCCAGGCTGGCCTTGCCCTGCAGAACCAATCCCCCCACTGTAGGTGATGGAGAATGCTTCCGACTTTTATCTGCATTGCCTTGCAGTTTCTCCTTGTTTTTCTTTTTTTGAAACAGGGACTCACTGTGTAGTGCAGGCAGCCCTCAAACTCTAGGCGATCCTTCTCCCTCAGTCTCCCAAAAGCTAGGATTATAGGCGCGTGCCATGGGCCAGGTTCTTCATGCTTTTTAACTTTTTTTTTTGGTCTTTTTGCGACAAGGTCTCGCTATGCAGTTTAGGCTGGCCTTGAGCTCACTTTGTAGCCCAGGCTGGTCTTGAACTCGAAAGGATCCTCCTGCCTCAGCCTCCCGAGGGCTGGGATTACAGGTGTGAGTGCGAGTTTGCCACCACACCCAGCTTGCTTTTTTACTTGCTTATCACTTTTTTTCCCCCTTGATTGCTGGAGCTCTTACTCTCTTCTCCTCAGAATGTAGTTCCTCCTTTTAAACTCTTGCCCCGTCTCACTTGAGGGTTCCTGCAAAGGATACTTGTGTTCCACCATCTTACCCAGAAGCCTCTTGCAGGTCTTCTACTATGTAGAATACTCTACATAGTGAGTCTTACACTTAGTGAGTGTAATTCTACATAGTGAGTCTTACACTTAGTGAGTGTAATTCTACATAGTGAGTCTTACACTATGTAGAGTACTCTACATAGTGAGTATTCTGCAGCGCTCTAGTATTCTTGGTCAGGGTTGCTTCACAGAGTGCTGAGATCTTTTAGAGCTGCTCTGAGTTTTAGCCTGTGAGATATGTTAGATACTGAGAGGTTAAAACCTTCCTGTAAGAGTTAACGTTAATTCATCTTTTCTTTGGAAGCAGTGAATATATGTGAATATACATGTCACTGTATACATACACAGTTGAAATTGTTTCTTATCCTGGTGAGTAAAACCATGACAGTTTTCCACTACTGAGTTGTCGACTGCCATAATTTAAGCAAAAAAAAAAAAAAAATTACTGTGTAAATTTTACTATCACTATTTGATATGAGGCTTTAGTGAGTTCAATTTTGTGTTTGGCTTTTCCCTTCAGGTTACCAGTTGATCGGGAGCCACTCTGGGGTGAAGCTTTGCAGGTGGACAAAGGTATTTATTGCTTTTATTAAAATGTTATTTCTATTGCATGACGTTTTTATGACTATTATGTGGAGTCATTAAGCTAACCAGTAAAGGTAAAATTTACGTTAAATAAAATGCACAAATTTTGGTTGAATGTCTTAAAATGAGTTCAGTGAGTTTGGATGGATGTAGAACCCGCATCCCAATTAAGATACGAATTCTTTCCCTCACCCTTGTGAACGTACTTGTGCCCATTTCCCGTCGTGCCTCTCTCCCCGCTCAGCCATTGTTCTAGTTGCTGCTTGATTCTGCCTTTCTGAGATCTCACGTGAGTGCTGTGTGGGATAATGGGTCGTGTTTTGTGAGTGGCTTCCTGACTCAGCACACTGTTCCTGAGACGTATCTGCGTTTGGAGCACTATCAGATGTTTATTCCGTGTCCGCTCAGTGGTATCCCATTGTGTGAAGATGCCATGGTTATACTCTACTGATAGACATTTGGTTTCTTTTTGGTGTTCGGCTGTTATGAATAAAACTGCTGTGAACGTTCTTTTACAGTATTTGGGATCACTTTCGGCTAAGACAGGGTTCTCATTTCTAGCCAGTGGGGTCCGGGCTCCACAGCCAGCTTAATATTTGTCCCTAGATGTTTTAACATCAGAAAATTCCCATCAGACTTCCAATCATATGCCTGCCACAGGCCAAGGGAGAGTAGACACGAGAACTTGGGTTGATGGCACTGTCAGACTGGCATAGCCAGTATGGAGAACTAGGGAAGAAATGATGTTTTGCACCTTATTGAAAAGAAAAAATTAAGTGCATACATAGAGCTTATTGTAACAGGAGAACTTTTTTCTGTAATTACACTGTAAAATATGGTATTTGCACTAGCTTTTTTAAAACAATTTTTTGGGGGGGCTCTTTTTTGAGACAGGGTCTCTTTATGCAGTTCAGGCTGGCTGTGAGCTCACTTTGTACCCCAGCCTGGTTTTGAACTTGCAGAGATCTTCCTGCCTCAGCCTCCCCAGTGCTGGGATTACAGGCATGTGCCACCACACTCGGCTTTAAAACAAATATTAAAAAAATGGAAGAATTCATATTCTATTTTCTAATTATGATGTGGGTGTGTAGGATATACTCAAGTCTGTTTATTGAATTTTATGGACCCTCTCTTTGGTGCTTGCAGGTTTTCCAGGTAGAAATTATTTCATTATTATAATAAAACAATGTTTGATTCAAAATTTGAACAAAATTATTTTAAATAAATTGTTTGCATACCAGTACAAGTTTAGTGTTGCAGTATACTCGTACTAATAAAATAACAGCAACAATTGCCAAAAAAAAAAAAAAAAAAAAAAAAAAACTTGGCATGTATTTCCGGTGTCCTTGGGTGAATACCAAGAGTAGAACTGGTGGCCACAGGGATTTTATTTTACCTTTGCTGGCAGCTGCTGCTGTTGAAGAGGACCTTGTCATGTGTATATTGGCCTTTATACTTGGGAAATACTAGTTATAATTGTGTTCAAGTTGTTTTACTCTAGATTATTGGTTTTTTTGTTTTTTTTTTTTTTGGTCTTTTAGAGACAGGGTGCCCCTGTGCAGTACAGGCTGGCCTTGCACTCACTTTGTAGCCCAGGCTGGTCTTGAACTCACAATGATCCTCCTGCCTCAGCCTCCCAAGTGCTAGGATTACAGGCATGTGCTACCACTCCCGGCTTACTCTAGGTTATTGATTAGAGGTTCTTGATGTGTTGTGGAGATGGATCTTTTAGCCAATGTGCGCTGTGGATATTTCTTGTAGCCTGTGGCTTTTCCTTAACATTTCCTAAGGTATCTTTTGAAAATTTTAACTTGGATGCTGGGTACTGTCCAACTTACCTGCTTTTTTTCTGTAATCATTTGCTATTTGTGTTATATCAGCTGCCAACCAAAGGTTGCAAAGATACTCTGTGTTTTTTAAACTTTTAAAATTTTATTTTAAAGAGGATTTAAAAAAAGAATAAAAACAATACAGAATTTCGAAACAAAATGACAGGAAATTAACAATGGTTGTTATATTCCATATTGTTATCTTCAAAGTAGTTGCTCAGATTACCAGATATAGGCATGCAAAATTGATCAAGTAGGCATTAACTGTTCCTTTCAATAAACCAATAAAATTATCTTAGCTATCTTGTGTGTGTATATATATATATTTTTTTCCCCTCCTTCTTTTTTTCTTTTCTCCTTTCCTGCGTCCTAGTTATTCTTTCCTTTTGAGCAGTTTCTTTCCCTTTCATAATTCTTTATTTTCTTTTGAAGCTTTTATGTAGTTTTAACTTTCACCTTTAGGTGTTTGATTCATCTTGAATGAGGTGAGGGTCATATGGATATCCAGTTGTTTCAGCACCATTTCTTGAAAACTTTCCTCTCTCCATTGGATTACTTCTAGGTCTGTTGTATATGGGTAGGTCTTATTTCTGGACTTTTAAAGTTGTGTACTAGTATATATTTTTCTATCTTTAAGCCAATACACATTGTCTTGATTACTCTAGCTCTTTGTAGTAAGTCTGAAATTATGTAGTGTCAGTTTTCTTTTTTTTTGTAGTCCTGAGAATTGAACTCAGGGGCTCACACATGCTAGTTAAGTATAGTACCACTGAGTTACACCCCATTGCATTCTTTTTTTAAAATTTCCAAATGGTTTCTATTATTTCAAGTACTTTGTGCTTTTTTAGAGTGAGCCTGTGAATTTCTGCTGTATGTATTGATACATTCTTTTTTTTTTTTTTTTTTGGTTTTTCTCCGGTACCGGGAACCGAACTCACGACCTTGCGCTTGCCAGGCAGGCGCTTTTGCCGCTGAGCTAAATCCCCAGCCCCTGTATTCATACATTCTTATTGAACAGTTTACACTGCACAGTTCACTCATTTAAGATACACTGTTGGAGGGTTCTCAGTATATTCACAGGGTTGTACAACCGTGGCCAGAATATAATTTTAGAACATTTTTGTTCTCTCTAAAAGAAATCTTGTACCCCTGAGTCAAACCCCATTCTCCCTTCCCCCTGCAGTCCTAAGGAGTCATGAGTCACTTGGTGTCTCTACGAGTTTGCCTAATTGAGACATTTCATCCAAATGGTATTCTACAGAGCGCGGCCTTCTGTGCCTGGTTTCTGTCATTTAGTGTGATGTTTTCAAGTGTGTCTGCGGTAAACCGTATGTCAGCATTTCCTTCCTCTTTATGGCTGCTAATATTGTGTGTGTTTATTTATCATATTTTGTTTCATCTTTTTATTGGTTAGTGGACATTAGGGTTGCTCCTCCTTTTTCGGGTGTTACGAGTAATGCTGCCCTGGATGTTATTCCAAGTGCGGGTTTTTGTGTTGGGTGTGTACGCGGGAGCGCAGCTGCTGGGTCATGGTAAGTGTGTGTGTGCGTGTATTATTTTTTTTAGTCCGAGGAACTGCCAAACGGTTTTCCAAAGTGGGTGCGCCACTTTACGTCCCCACCAGCAGTGTGATGAGGGCTCCACTTTTCCATTTCCTTGCCAACATTTGTTACTATCTTTTAAAAAATTATTATACTTAGCCCAGTGGGTTTGAAGTGGTGTCTCATAAGGGTCTGACTTGCATTTCCCCCAATGATCGTGATGTTGAGCATCTTTTCATTTGCCTGTTGGATGTTTGTGTATCTTCTCTGGGGAAGTGTCTCTTCCCATCCTTTGCCTATTTTTATGTTGGTTGTCTTATCAATGGCTTGAAAGAATTCCCCATTCTGGGTGAAGGTTCCTTATCAGATGCATGATCTACCTCTTCCCCTGCTGTTTGTGACCCTCAGGAGCTTGTTCGGAGGTTCTAGTGGGGCAGTGCAGCCCCTTGTGTGCCCTTGACTAAGAAAGCAGTCCTCTTCCATTGGGGTGGCCGTCCTCTCTGACTGAGCACAGTTTTGGGAGGGACGCACGTGGAGCGGTGAGGGAGGATGGGGACACCTGCCTAGCCAGCCAGATCACCCCGATCAGTCCTGGTGATCACTGGGGTGACAGACGTCACAGCCAGACCCCTCGCACTCTCCACTGATGTTTGTGGCGTTGTCTGCAGGAGCAGAAGTACTGTGGACTCCGATAACTGGGCTCTCGGTGCACGGGGCTCCAGGCCTCTCCCCTGGAGCAGTGGTGGGGAGCCTTTCAGAACCTTCAGTGACACACCAGCCCGCTGCAACACACGTGCCATATTCGCCACTGTTGTCCTAGACCTTTCTGCAGCCTGTCCTGTCTTTGGCGGGGTTCTCCATACTCACTGCTATTATTGTTATTATCATCATTATTATTACTATTACTATTATTATTTTTGAGACAGGGTTGTGCTGTGCAGTTTAGGCTGGCCTTGAACTCACTGTGCAGCATAGGCTGGCTTTGAACTTGCAGTGATCCTCCCGCTTCAGCCTCCTGAGTGCTGGGACTACAGGTGTGTGCCACCATGCTGGGCTCCTCCTCACTGCTTTTATTACCTTCAGTGTGACCATGCTAAATAAGCCAGCCTTTGTTCTCCAGTCATACTTGGCTTTTTTTTTTTTTTTTTTTTTGGTCTCTTTAGAGACAGGGTCTCACTATGCAGTTCAGGCTGGCCTTGGGCTCACTTTGTACCCAGGCTGGTCTCAAACTTACGATCCTCCTGCCTCAGCCTCCCAAGTGCTGGGATTATAGGCATGCACCACCATGCCTGGCTCATACTTGGCTTTTTAAATTTCTGTGGTGAAACATTTCTGTCCAAGGTTCACACTCCTCCTCGTGTTGCCTTTTCTTTCCTTCCTGTGTGTCCTGTTCAGTGTATCCCTGCCCGCCTTGGACCAGCCTTTCTCTTGTACCCTGTTGTCCTTGGCAGGGAATGTGTGTCTTCAGCTTTCTCCTGCATTGGCCCTGCCCCTGTCACCATAATCCACACCTGACTTTTTCGCTTGGTACGTCACAGCTACCCTGACGGCTTTCCCTGATGGAGAGCCTGTTTCTTAGCCCCTATGGTTTTCAAAATATTAAACATTCTCCACAGTTCTCTGTTGCATCTTCTTGGTTCCATCCTCTCTCTGGGCCCCGTGCTATTATCTGTGGCTATCTGAGAAACCCTTCCTTTTAAAAACAATTTCAATTCCTCTGCCTTCATCCTAATGTTCATTGGCATGGATATTCCAACAGATTACACCTCTGGTAGCTTCTGTATTCCACTTCTCTTGGTGGCGGTATGCCAGTGTCTTGTTAATAAGTTAATTAATTTGAACACTTCTCATCTCTGTAATTTTTTTCCAGTCCAGTGATTTTTAATCACATCAGAGTCAGTGCTTTCTGTTTGTAGCTAGTATTTTGTAGCGTCCCCTTCACTATTGCTAAGCTGAATTTGCAGATAGGATAATATCATATACATAATTTATAAGCAGATCAGTTTTTGCCTAACTATAATTTAAAAGAAAGAGGAAGTACTTATATTAAATATTATCTATTTCTGTGCGAAAATGATCTGCAATTGATACCTTACAAGGCATAACGAAGCAGCTGCTTGCATCTACTCTTAATGCGTAAGTTTAAATGTAAGGGAAGTTAAAAAATATTGCAAGTTCTTCTGCATAAGAAGTAATAAAAACCCAGGCTTATATATCTATGATAAGAGAATGAGGGGAAATAACCCTCATTAAAGTAGGGCCAGTAAGTTAACCAGTTATACCACCATAGGGAAAATGAAAACATCGGATGCGGTGTGCGTGTACGGAGTCTCATGTATACATTGTGGAGTTGGAATACTTCCCCATCTCGTGCCTGGGGCCCGTGACGGGATGCCACAGAAGATGCATCTCCTGTTTTGAGACCCTGTGTCTGTTTGGAACCTACAATCTGTCTGTAATTTATGGCAGGACTGTGGAGATCATAAGCTGGATGAAGTACATGCTTACAAAACGATCAACAAGCCCGGGGTGGTGGTGGTGAGTATTCTAGAGCTTTCAGTGACACCGACAGCCCGCTGTGGCAAGTGTGCCACCGCTGGCCTAGGGCTAGTTGCTTCTGACTTGGAGGAAATCAAAAGGCCCGGACTCAGGGACACTGCTTTGAGTGATCTGAGTGGTTGGCGGCATTACAGTGAGTGTTTCTCATCTTCCTCACACTCCTGTATGGACCCATGTCTTATACCTGCTTCCAGAAGGGAGTAGTACTTTCTCATTTTTTGCCTTCCAAACTGCATAAGTGCCTCTCATTGGTGGAGTCTAAATTGGAACCTTTTAGACAAGGCTGTCTGAGAAATACGGTGTGTGGGTTTCTCGCCCTTGCGTAGAAGGTCAGGCGTGAGCTCATGAACAGAGAATACCTAGCACCGCCTATCGCTTTGGTGCTCGGCATCTCCCCACCATTCCACCTGTATGTATGTTTTCAGTCAACAGGGCATTTGCTTCTGCCTAACAAGTTGCAAGTATTTCTTGCACAGGTATTCCTTATACTCCCTTCCTTTGTGTTTGTTTGTTTGTTTGTTTTTGAGATAGGGTTTCCTGTGTAGTTCAAGCTGGCCTTGAACTCACTATGTAGCCCAGACTGCCCTTGGGGCTACAGGCATGTGCTACCATGCCCACCCTTTAAGTGTCTTTGAATCTTGCATCTTAACTGGCTAGTTGGCAAAGCGGGGGAATACATACATACACAGATACACATAAACATACATACATATGCATAAATATGTAGGAAAACATGCTTAGATACAGCAGTTGTCTGCTTGCACCTGGTTGCCTGGCCATAGTTTTATGTATAACTTCCTTTTTCTACTCGGCAGGCTGTGCTCCTCGTGCTCTATCAGTTCCTCAGTCCTTCGTATCATGCTGTCTTTCAGTCAAGAGCCTCAGCCAGTAGCGGCCCCTCCTTAACCTTCTCCTTCACTGCTCTACCAAGGGTCCTAAGATGCCCGGACAGCCCTGGCTTCCACACGTTTCTTGTTTTCGTTGCATAGCAGCAGCCCTGCTTCCTGGTGATCGGGATCAGGAGCTCCAGCCAGCACCGACGTCGGTTTACGTGGCGGGCTCTGCAGCATCAGGAGCTGCAGGGAGCTGCGTGATGGTAGCAGCTGCCAAGGACTGCGGAGGGTCTGAGGCTCTGTGATTCTGCCCTGGCTGAAAGCTCACAGGTTGGCCTGCAGAGATTCACGGACGTCAGCGCAGCGCAGAGCTTATACGTTAGAGACAGAACGCACCGGCACCTGATCTTCACGTTCATGTTGGCTTCTTTGCCCGTCAGGTGCCAGGGAGGTGGAGTGGATGTGGGCTCCAGGAGCTGTTGGGTGCACAGTGCATTTATGTCACGGTGGAGGAGCCCTGAGGGTTTCAGTAAGCCCCCGTCTTCTAGGAGGGCTGTTGTAAACCTGTCCAACCTTCGGCTGGGAGACGTTAATCTTTATTATTCTGACCAGGAAACAAATCTGTCTTCTCCATTGGGGGAGACACTACCTCTGCCTTGAAAGGAGCCTGTAACTAGAGCCGACCTCAGAGGTACACAAAGGCCACAGATTGTCTGTCAGTACAGGTTTCCCTGGAGTGTGCCGGGAGCATCCTTCCCTTGGGAACCTGGAGACCGGAGTCAAAATTCTGAAGCTGGGAAGCGGCAGCGGAGTGCCGCGTTGATGGTGATCACCACAGAAGCTGCAGCCAGGCCGGCTCCAGCTCTGTCCTCAGGGCTTTCTTCCCTGAGGGGAACGCTCAGTATCAGAGCTGCACGAGGCAGGGTCCTAACCGTGTACCTCGGATCTGACGATGCAGCCAAGACGGCCGCTCACTAGAGGTTGCTACTGAACTCTTGAAATGTGGCCACTGCGACTGTGGAGCCGAGTTTTAAATTTTATGTGATTTTAATTCATTTAAACTTCAATACAGTCATAAGCTGCCCAGGGACGTTTCAGTCAGCGGCGGACTGCACACGTGACCGTTTCGGCCTTCCAGCCGGTGTGCAGTAGCTGTGTCATCTGGGCTTGTGTAAGTACACTCTGACGGTCCCACGATGACAGAGGTGCCCAGAAGCACGTCTACTCTGGATAAGGGTCGGGACCCAGCTCGCACCTGGAAGGAAGCCGATCCAGGCTTCCCAGGGAAGGCAGTGTGAGGCAGGGACCGGGAAGCACCAGCCAGCAGCAACCGTCGCAGTCCCGGCTGTTCAGCCGCAGGCAGATTCCCTCTGCACGGAGCTGTGTGACGACCTCGGCCCAGACGCCCCAGCTGGGCCACGAATTGCGAGCAGAGAACACGTGAGGGTGCGTGACGTCGCGGGCTTTAGGGCGGTTGCGATGCAGCGGTGGCATCCAAGGCAGAAGCCGCTTTCACTCGTAAGAAAGTGGGCGTGGGCTGCCGCCGCTCGGGTGGGTGCCACGTGTGTGTGGCGGGGAGGTCAGTCTGTGAATAATGGCGAAACTCAAGCTGCTGAAAGCCCCGAGCCAAAGCAACTCGCAAATTGGAGGTGCGGATTTAGATGACAGGGCCGAGAGAAGCCAAGGAAGTGGGATTTTTCTTTTTCCTCGGTTTTGTGTCAGGGCTTTTTGCTGGAGAGATTAAAGGTTGGTGAGCATTGCATCAAGTACGTTCTGTGGCTTGGAAGCATTTGCTAAACCTCTGTCATCTTGGTGGACTCCTGGGGGCCGGGTTTTTTCTTTTAGCCAGAAAAGCGCATAAAGGCACCAATGGAAGAGAATTTAATTTGATGAAGCCACCTAGTGTAATTGAGAGTCTGTTCTGACCATTGCAGTACCCTAGTCTGGAAAACGTTCATTTATTTTATTTTACCTATTTTATCATAAAAAGTACATCCTATGTATGGGACACGTGTGTGTATCTATCTACACATATACAGACACATAGCAAAAGTCACTAATGTTGTTAGATAATACGGAGTGTATATTTGATCGTTATTTTTGGTTCTGGACAAAAGCATCAAAAACCCCTTGCATTTCCCGAGTGGCCGAGGTGAGAGAATCCTCTGTGGTGCGCAGCGTACACGTGCGAGCAGGCACCCGCCCTCGGGAGCCCGGGTGAGCGCGTGACTCCCTTCAGTTCCCGCGCGATGTGCACAGAATTAGCATGGGGCGGCGCCGCCCCTGTGTCAGTCACCACACCGAGTCGCCTCACTGACGGGAGCCCCGGTGTGCTTGAGGGGTTTTCGGCGCTGTGCTTGGAGTGTATCTGGATGTGCTTTTCTGTCGGGTTACCCTGTTTGTGTTTCCTTGAACCTCCTAAGTCTGCAAGTTTAAGGCTTTGGCCAAATCTAAGAGGTATTTGATCGTTGCTTCTTTAAGTAATTTTTCTCTCCCTCCTCTCCTTCTGAGACTCCAGTGAGACAAGGTTAGATCTTTTGATGTTCTCCCACTTGTCCTCAAAGCCTTTTTTTTTCCAGGAACTTTTCTCTGTTCTTCACAGATAGCACTTTTTTGTTCATTGTTTTTCAGGTCCACGGACTTACCTCTTTTATCTTTCCCTCCTGTAGTAATAGCTGCTTTCAAGTGTTTGTGCTGTAATTTCAACATTTGGGTCTGAGTTTCAGGTATGGGATATATTAAATGTTTTTTTTCCCTTGAGTGTTAGTCACATTTTCCTAAATCTTTGAATGTCCAGGACTTCGATGAGATTTAAATAGAAAGGTGTAGTATTAAAAACGGATCCCGGTCAGCTTCTCGGCGTGCTTTATGTCATAGCCTTCTCCTGGGATGCTGTGTGAGTCGGGCGGGCGGTCTCTCTTCCTGCGAGGCCGGGCCAGAAGTACGCGCTTGGTGGTGCGCGCAGCACCGCCGGGCCCGGGAGCAGGGCGAGTGAGTCACGCAGGCAGCAGCGGGAGCAGGCACGCCGGGGGAGAGGTGGTCACAGAGCTGGCGGACTGATTCTCCAGCTTGTAGGTGGTGCTGCTTCCAGGCTTGTGATTCAGGTCGCTGTTCATTGTCACATAACAGCGTTCCTTGAAAAAAATAAGGAAAATATAAGCCATAAAATAATTGTTTCCATCACATGGAGATTTTGGTGTATTTCCTTTCAGTCTTTTTTTTTCTGAATTCACTTGTGCATGTTTGCGTGTACTTGGAATGAGTTCTAGATACAATTTTGCTTCTATTTCAATCTAAAAATCATTTTCCTAGTAAAATGCTTTAAAAGCATGATTTTTTTTTTTTTTTTTTTTGGTTTTTCTCTGGTACCAGGAACCGAACTCACGACCTTGCGCTTGCCAGGCAGGCGCTTTTTGCCGCTGAGCTAAATCCCCAGCCCCCATGATTTTTTTTTTTAAGACAGGGTCTTGCTATGTTGCAGAATGCAAGAGATCAGAGAGACCAGGGGGCACAAACGATTTATTGGGTTTTAGGTGCACACCGGCTCAGCTTGACCTTGTGATGTCCAGAATGGCTGAGCACCAGAGCAGAAGACGGGCTCTAGTTGTATACATTTGGCCAGCGGGGCGGGGGGGGTGGTGGTCTTTAGCAACTGGGGGCCAGGGTGAGTGAGGGTACAGAAGCAAGACAAAGCAATTAATAATTTAGCCTCAGAAAAAAAAGCCAGTCTTGTGAATCCTGCAAGAACCAGATGACGTAAACTCTGCTTATAGCACACAGTTGCCAATCTTATCTGTACCAGAAGAAGAAGGTACAGCTACGGGGAAGGAGGGGGCAGTTCGAGGGAGATTGCTCTTTACATCCGACTTCAACTATGCAGTTCACGCTGGCCTTCAACTCACTGTGTAGGCCATCTTGGCCTTGAACTCGAGTAGTCTTTCTGCCTCAGCCTCCCAAATGCTGGGATTACAGGTGTGTACCACCACACTTGGAAAAGTATAATTCCTTTTTTATTTATTTTTTTCTTTTTCGAGACAGGGTCTCGCTATGCAGTTCAGGCTGGCCTTGAGCTCATTTTGTAGCTCAGGCAGGCCTTGCACTTGCAGTGATCCCCCTGCCTCAGCCTCCTGAGTGCTGGGATTACAGGCATGCACCACCACGCCCAACTTTAATTCTTAATGATTAATTTTTGGTGAAATTGCTATTACTTAATTTAGCATTCACTTGGTGATGACAAGATTTATTTGTTTCCCCCAGTATTAATTAAAGATATGAAGAGTGTGTTTTATTACTATATGAATGAAATTTTTTTTTTCTTTTTGGTTTTTCTCCGGTACCGGGAACCGAACTCACGACCTCGCGCTTGGCAGGCAGGCGCTTTTGCCACTGAGCTAAATCCCCAGCCCCTATATGAATGAAATTTTGTTTGGGTTTTGAATATTTGCTTAGAGTCCTACAAATGATACTAGCTAATTCATAGTGCTTACGAAAGGCCTTTTCTTATACTTTCTTATGAAGCATTTGTGAAAACTGTTATGAAATTTAGGTTCATTATTAGTTTAAAATATTTTTCCTAGTTTATGTTAGGTATAATTGGAAAACACAGTGCCTTAGTCACTTTCTTGTCACTGAGACACGACTTGGAGGAGGAGAAATTTCTTTCTTTTCTTTCTCTTTTTGGAGACAGGGCCTCACTGTGTAATTCAGGCTGGCCTTGAACTCACAGCGATCCTCCCGCCTCAGCTTCCCAAGTGCTAGGATTACAGATGTGTGCCACCACGCCCGGCCTAGGAGAGGTTTCTTCTGGCTCAGAATTTTTAGAGGTCTTAGTCTATTGTCAGAAGGCTCAAAGGTGGAATCGGCCTGGCAGAGGGGCCTGGCAGAGGAGCTGCTCAAGTCGGGGTGGCTGGAAGCAGACAGAGCAGGAAGGAGTCAGGGAAGAGCTGCACCCTGCCAGGTCCCACCCGAGTGATGCCTCTAACCAGACCCCACCTCCCGACAGCAGGTCACCTGGCCCCGTCATTCCCTCACCTTCCACCAGCCCCACCATTGAACACGTGGGCCTTTTGGGGGTTGCTCCAGATCCAAACCACGTGAATGATGGTCACTGTCACCATAGGATGGTGAATGTTCGCCAGGGAAAATTTATTACATTCAAAGACACATCGCCCTCTCAGATTGTCTCCTGTCACTTGTAGTACGTTTATCCCATCGTTCTTGCCACTTTCTGAAGCAGTTCTGGAAGTCTCCTTTCCTGTTTATGAGGTGTAATAAAAACCATGGCAAATGCTACTGGCGAGAGCCTTCCAACAGAAAGCAGGCCTGTAAAACACGACTCTGTGTCCTCATCCACCTTGTTCACTGGATCTTGCACCATGCAACTTCTGGCTGTCCCCTGAAGTCAAGTGACCATGAAAAAGGAACCTTTGGAATCAATTCTGAACATAGTGGCAGCCACGACAGGGCAAGTGAAGTCACGCAGGAGGGTTTCCAGAGCTGCGTCAGCAGGTGGCGTGGGTGAGGTGCGTGTGTCTGAGGAGAGCGCGAGGACTTGAAGGGGGACTCATAGCAGTGGGCCTGCTCCTGTCACCTACCCTGTCACAGTTTAAACACATCGTGTGTTCTTACTGGCTGCTGAAGGGTATGGGCCACAGGCACTTGCCACAGAAGCAGCCTGCGCCTGCCCTGGGAAGCCTGCTCGGGTGATACTACCCTCCCCTGCTGGGAGCCCCCCGGGTGTCCGCTTGGGGAAAGCCTTTTTGTCCCCTGAGACAGCAGTGCCCCTGGGAGCCCAGGGTAAAGTACACTGCCCTGGCTCTGAAAACCGAGCTACACCGGACCACAGCAGGCCAGGACTGCACGCTGAGCTGAAGCCAGGTGGCCCTCTGCTACAGGGACAGAAAGGAATAGGGTCCAGCATCTCCGATGATAATGGACAGAATGTCTGGGATGCAACAGGAAAATCACCCGTCATGTCAAGAACCGGGAACATCACAACTTGAATAGGAAAAGATAATCAGTTGACACCAAACTCGAATGAATCAAGTGATGGAATCCACTGACAAGGATTTTAAAGCAGCTGTCATAAAAATGCTTCAGCAATCAGTTCCCAGTTGCCTTCGAACAAATGACAAAGCAAAATTTCTCAGTGAAGACAAAAGCTAAAGAACAGAGTGAAGTACCAAGTTGAAAAATACAGAAACAGGGAAAGAAAAACTTGCTGATGGGCTCAGTAGGCAAACAGAGTTGACAGGATGTACTCAGTGCCCTTTGCAAATCAGTAGATGATGTGTGACCCAGACAGATCAATGGGATTTACCTAGTGTGCGCAGCAGATAAAGTGGAATAGAAATAACCTTAGATGGGCCTTAGGGCTTGGTAACGACGGGCGGCCAGCATTTATGCCGTGAGAGTTACAGATGGAAGACAGAAGATCGAGGTCCTGAAGGGGTGTGGCCACGCACTGCGTAACAGACACGTCCTGAGACACGGCGTGGTTAGGTGATCGCGTCTCTGTGCAAGCATGGTGTGTGCTCACGTGAGCCTCGGTGGTGTAGGTGAGTCCTTTGGTGTGGTCTCTTCATGGAGTAAACTGGAGACGTGTAAGGCTGCTGCTAGTGTGACACAGATACTGGTTTATGGTAAACCTTTATTATTTTATAAGCAGAATGGAGAACATTGTTATAAGTTGGGTAATAAATTGAACCTAAATGGAAGTGATGTTTCCACACTTTAAAGGATGAAAAAAAGAATAGTATAGAGGCTGGACGTGGTGGCGCACGCTGTAATCCCAGTACTCGGGAGGCTGAGGCAGGAGGATCACTGTGAGTTCAAGTCTAGCTTGGGCTACAAAGTGAGTTCCAGGCTGCTTGAACTGCAGAGCACAGTCCTGTCTCAAAAAATAAAAGTACAGTAAATATTTAAGCCAGTAAAATAATTATTATCATTTTCTCTTGCGCTCTCTTGTTTTTTTTTTTTTTTTTGGTCTCTTTTGAGACAGGGTCTCACTATGCAGTTCAGGTTGGCCTTGAGCTCACTTTGTAGCCCAGGCTGGTCTTGAACTCGCAGTGATCCTCCCGCCTCAGCCTCCCGAGTGCTGGGATTACAGGCGTGCACCACCCTGCCTGGCTTTCATTCTCAAGTATTACGTACTATACATAATTGTATGTGTTAGACTTCTGTATGATTTGCCACACAGTAGGTTTGTTTATACCTGCATCACATGTGAGGAATGTGTTGTGCTGTGATCTTACGATGACTATAGCATTACTAAGTGATAGGAATTTTTCGCCTCTGTCACAA
Source organism: Chinchilla lanigera (assembly GCF_000276665.1). Classification (NCBI taxonomy): domain Eukaryota; kingdom Metazoa; phylum Chordata; class Mammalia; order Rodentia; family Chinchillidae; genus Chinchilla; species Chinchilla lanigera. Next base: position 8,836,219 of record NW_004955456.1, read on the forward strand.
TCTTATGTGACCACTATTTTATATGTGGTCTGTCTTTGACCAATACGTTATGCACTGCATGACTGCATTTGGAGAAGTAGTGGCTGAAAATAGCCCAGATTTGATGGGCCCACAGATAGAGCAGTTCAAATGAATTTCAAATGTGATAAAACTAAAGAAATCCACACGAGGACACCTTATACCAAATGATCTCAAAACTGAAGAATCAAAGAGAGCAGGTGGAGAAACGCCGTGGTGGCTGTGGGATGAGCGCAGCTGGCGGGGGGAACGCTGAGGCAAGGAGGAAGGGGCGCCTCGTTTTCAAGGGCAGACGGAAAAAGAACTGTCAGCCTGAGTTCCGTATCTGGGAACGCTATCTTTTAAGATGAAAGATATTACTAGGGGAAGCCAAATGAAAAGAATTTGTTGTTGCTCACCTGCCTTTAGAAAGAGTGGCTAAAGACATTTCTTCAAACTGAGTTAAATGATGAAAGATTCTTGGAGTATTTGGAAGGAAGAAAGAATTGGTGGATAAGGCAGAAAGATGCGTAGGTACAGTAGAGGAGCGCTTCTGCGGGAGTGTATAAATCCTATTTGATGGTTGAGATAGAAGGTGTGCTACCACAGCCGGAACAGTGACATTGAAGAGGGAGGAGTTTAAAGGAACTTGCGTGGAAGTGGTCTTTCCACACTTCGCTTAGAGTGGTGAAGCAGGAGACTGGGATAGTATGTATGTGCCTACCACTACAGCTACTCAAAAGCAGACTAAATGAATATGGAATCTTAAAAGTGTTTAAATAACCTGTAGTAGATAGAGAAAAGAGTAACAGGAATGAGAAGACACGAATTACCAGTATCAGGAATGAAGCAAGCTTTTACAATAGGTCCTGCAGCCACTGCAAGATAGAGAATGCTATAAGTAATTCGGCAACTTCGATGAAATAGATCCATCCCTAAAAAACCACAAATTGTCAAAAATCAATCCGAAATGAAGTAATTTAAGTAGACTTAATGTGGTGGATTGACAACTGGTGGTCAACTTGTAACACTCAGCTGAACTGAACCAGCATGGTGCTGGGTGTGGGAAGCCCACCTGAGGGTTGTTGCCGGCAGCATAGGAGGCAGAACTGGAGAGGAAGAAGTTTAGAAGCTGTTGGGAGCTGCTGGTTCTCCTGAGGAGTTTGCCATGCTGGCTTTCCTGATGGACTTGGCTGTTACCATCATTGAATGAGCTTGGGACCTTCTTGTCGCTGAGGATGGCTATGGTTCACTTTGGGGGAGCTCTGGTCTTCATTTTGAGCAATGCTTTCTGGCTCGGGTGGGGAAGATGGTGCACTGCTCAGTCTCCTGGAGAAGCTCGTCATGCTGGCCTTCCTGGTATAAACTTGGCTGTTCTCATCGTCGGAGGAGCTCGGGACCTCACTGTCACTGAGGGTGGCTGTGGTACTTTTTGTGGGAGCTTTGGTCTTAATTTGAGCATTGCCTCCTGACTCCAGTACAGATCCCTCATCCTGCCGGCACAGCTCCCTCATCCTGCTGGCACAGACTTTCTAGATTCCACCGCTGACCTTTCGGCCTTCCTAGTGCAAATCCATGAAATAGACTTGCGTAAGACTTTGTCATGGGCTGTAGGTCTTCCGCTGGACTCATGCAGGTCATTGCCGTGGGACCCGGGCCCTCAGCTGGGTTCTTTTGGTCTTTAGTATGTGGACAGATTTCCTGCACTTTGTATTTGACTCTTTGGGTGACCATTAAAAAATAATCCTGTAAATTATGTGTCTTGTATTGTATTGTTTTCCCTTGCAAACCCTGACTACAACACTTAAAACTCATCAAGGAAAATGATTTTGTAATTAAAAGATTTCCCCCCAAATCTCCAGATTCAGATGGTTTCACTGGAGAATATTACCAAACATTTAATGAAGAGTTCACATCTTAGTCACTTTCCTCATCACTGGGACAAAATACCCAACACCCACAACTTGAAGAGAGGTTTATTTTGGTGTATGCTTTAGAAGTTTCAGTCCTTGCATGGTTAACAGCATGCATGGAGGGGCCTGGTGTGGAGGAGCATTGCTCACGTCATGGCAGCGAGGATGCAGAGATTTAGGAAGGGAGCCCGGGAGGAAGATGCACCCCACCAGCTTGCGCCCCAGTGACCCACCTCATGCAGCCAGGCCTGAGTCACCCCTCAGAGTTCAGAGCTTTTGAGCACATTAGGCTTTTAGGCACGTCCAGATAGGAACCATAGTGCGGTATCAATTTTACCGTATCTTGCAAAGAATTAAGAGGGATGACACTTTCCACCTCATTTTATAAGGCACATGTTAACGTGATACCAAAGCTTGACAAAGGCAGTGTAGAAAAAGAACCCTAAAGCAATCTGTCTCATGAACTTAAATGTAGAAATCTTTAACAAGGTGTTAATTAGTAAGTACAATTCAGCCTGATGTAATAGGAATTCTAAACCATAGCCCAGTCGGGTTTTTCCAGGCAGACAAGGAATATTCAGCATTCAGAAGTCAAAGTAATTCACCCTCTCAATAAGCTAAAGAAAAATACCTCATGTTCAGGTGATGTTGAACAAGCATTTGAAGGTTCTAGCTCATCATTAAAAACTCTCAGGAAAAAATAAGGAATATTACCTCAGAGCAGCTACAGAATTCTTACAAATCATTAACTGTGCAGTTCTTTAACTTTGTTTCTCTACTCACATGGTATTTGGTAGCCATTACTATGTGACTTGTCATGTGTTTTTATGTTTTTGGGCCTTGTATAAGGTTTGACTGTTTTGTCGATACCTTATATATTTTATTTGAAACTTGGAAGAGTGTGTAGCTCATAACGTCCTGACTTAAATTTTTCCTTCATTTTTTTTTCTTTTAAATACAAGCACTAAATGAGGTGGACGGGAAATTCTTTCATGAGAACAAAATAATTAAGCCTATTATCAACTAACATGATAAGCTGGTAGGATTCTGTGAAATTTTCATTCATCATGGATAGTGTTATGGTACCAGTACGCTGATGACTCTTACATACGGTTGTCCCTTAGTGTGTATGGGAGATGGATCCCGGACTGCTCCTTGCAACCCAAAACCCAAGGATGCCCATGACCCTCAGGGAGGGGAGAGGGAGAGGAAGTAAAAAGGATCAGGATGAGACAGGTATATATAGTAATTCCCCATAGCAAAGGTGTGTATTATATTTTGCAAACATACCAGTAAAAAAGGTATAATATTTACATAAGTTCTCTCTGTATGCGTCCAGTCATACTTTAAATCATCTCTAGATTACTTAAAGTAGCTAATCCAGTGTAAATGGCAAGTCAGTAGCTGTTCCTACTGTATCGTTTAGGAAATAGCCATGGGAAGTCTGTGCCTATCCAGTAGTCCTGCCGGGCCTCCGGTAAGTTTGATCAGTTGACTCCTGGGTTGTGAAACCTTGTGTGTAAAGGATGCCTGTGTGTCTCCTCCGTCACCCTCCTTCTTTGGTCTTACTGTGAACCCCATACTGTTGCAGTCTCTTCACGTCAGAATCCCCCTTATCTTGCATGACTTACTGTTTCATCCCTGTAGGGGGAAATGGCATGGATTGGACCTCTGCATTCCCTGCCCCTTTCCTCTAGTGATCTTCATCATTCCGCTCTGCGTTCACTGAACTCAAGCTCATTTTGTACAGAGCTTCTGGATGAACACACACACACACACTGGTGGTGTAATACTTAATTATAAAAAAGTTGACCTTCCATTTCCCCACCACACAAAGAAGAAAGGTAACTATGTGAGCTGATAAATATGTTACTTCACTTGATTGTGATACTCATTTTACAGTGGTATGTATAATAAATCACCATGATATACTTTTTTTTTTTTGGTCTTTTTGAGACAGGGTCTCATTCTGCATTTCAGGCTGGCCTTTGGCCTTGAGCTCACTTTGTAGCCCAGGCTGGTCTTGAACTTGCAGTGATCCTCCTGCCTCAGCCTCCTGAGTGCTGAGATTACAGGCGTGTGCCACCAGCCCGGCCCTTTTTTCTTTTTAGAATAGGAAGAATTTATTGAGAGAAAGAAAGCTTCTGTCTAAGAGGGACAAAAGGGAGCCCAGGCTGTGAGTTGCCTGCCAACCCCATTTCTCAAGGGTGTTCTGTTGAGCAAAGCCATGAGTTAAGATCAAGAGCTTTCCCAGGGTGGGTCCCTAACCCTTAGTAAAGCGTGTCTCCAGAGGCTAAAGCTATGATCGACCCCAGCTGTATGGCCAAACAGAAAATGAAACTAGCAGAGGACCTGAATGGCTATATTTTAACCATTTGAAAGAGAGAGAGAGAGAGAGAATGAAAGTGTTCTAATGATACTGTCTGGGCCTTACTTTCTAATAAATGACTGAATCAAAAGTTCTGAAATGCCAGCCTGCAAAAGAGATCTGTTGTCTCCAGGGACAGAGGCAGGTAATAGTCCACAAGAAATCTCGGCCCTAGGACAAAGAGGTCTTCGAGACGTTTTGGGTTCTCCATAGTCACCTAGGTAGCTTTCCTTTACAGCAGTGCTCGCTAGGCTGTATTTAAATCTGCTCTGCAAATGTGTATGCCTGGGTATCTGATAAGCTGAAGAGACTCACAGGGTAAAGTCTGCACCCATTGTCTCTCACTAGAAGTCAGTGATTTAAGTGTAACGTTACATCTCCTCAGTCTAGCTTATAGGTCTGAGTAAGTCCTCCAAAGACCTCAGTGTACTTACCAAGATTGTCTGAAAACTTTGCTAGATCTTGCCTGGCCTGTTTGAGGTCACTGAGAGGAAAGGGGCGCGTGAATGCGGGTAGTTCTAAGTTCCCCGTTGACTTCTTGTAAGGGATATTGTCCTTGAGGAGCTTGAATAAAGTCAACTAAGGATGGATACAGCCTCACGGGGGCTTTAATTTTGGCTGGCCTAGAAGCGCCCCCCTCAGAACCCAAAGGGCAAGTCGGGGAAGCCTCAGACTCAGTAGTTGTGGGCAAGTCTTTGATTAAGGGTTGACTGGGGCTGGGGATTTAGCTCAGCGGCAAAAGCGCCTGCCTGGCAAGCACAAGGTCGTGAGTTCGGTTCCCGGTACCAGAGAAAAAACCAAAAGAAAAAGGGTTGACAGTGTTTTTAAAAGCTTGGTATTATTTTGATCCCAACTCTGAGTTGATCTGGGATATTTCTTTAAATTACCTTCTTCTTCCGCTTACTGACATATGTGATTTTTATCACTCCTGCCCGTGGCTTTATTCTTCTTATTAAATAGTCTTGGGGTTAACCTGTGTCTTATACTTGTTAGTGCTGTGTGTCTTCTTAATTGTCTCAAATATGCCAGAAGTCTGCCCATTGAATTGACGGGGAATCTGCTCCAAGATGCCTTCCCTTGCCCTCCCACCCCTACTCAAAGTGGGGGTCCTTTTGCACATGAGTATGGTCTCAGGTTCTTGGGAGCTTGTCTGTTCCCTGGCATTGCATATTATTGCACTAATACACGTGAGGCATCTTGATGGATTTTAACTTGGAGGTGTCAGAAGCCCACCTTATGGAGCTTTCAGAGTTAATGAATCATCGATTTATTTGACTAGGTTTTAGAAAGCCTGAAACACTATCAAAATAATATAATGGTAGAATATTAAATGTCTGCATCATGTAGATAACAGTAGCAGTATTTATGGTTATGAAATACATGGCTTATTCTTCAAAGCCTTGGTTTTTTGTTTCTCTGCTTTGATGATTTTACTGAGACTGTGATTTGTCTTTTGCTTGTCATAGTCCATGCTTCGAGGGAGAGGAGGTTGCTATAAACACACATTCTACGGCATCGAAAGCCATCGCTGCATGGAAACCACCCCAAGTCTGGCCTGCGCAAATAAATGTGTCTTCTGTTGGCGGTAAGTAAAAAATGCACGACAAGGGTGACCAGGGACACACGCGACCGAGGGACACTCAGGCTTACTGAGAGTGTGCTTTCTGAGGTGAAGCTTCCTTGCATTCCTAACATTATGTAGTTATCCTTTTTTTTCTTTGACCAATTGCATACAGAGGTTGTCAGGTTTTTTAGTCTTTTTGTAATACTAATTTTACCCTCTGGATCCTATTCATTGTTATCTGTCTGTCTACCTAGCTAGCTATCAACTAATCATGTATTTATTTGTGTATATCTGTTTTCTAGTTCACTAATATACTACTGTTTTTTAAAAATTTTTTTCTAGCTTAAGTTGGATTGTTAAGGTCATTAATTTTTAGACTTAATAAAGTCTGAAACTTAATTATAAGTTTTTCTTGGGGCTGGGGATTTAGCTCTGTGGCACAGCACCTGCCTAGCAAGCACGAGGTCGTGAGTTCGATTCCCGGTACCGGAAAAAAAAAAAAAAGTTTCTCTCTAAGTACTTCTTTATCCATATTCCATAGATTTTATAATATGCTAAGTATTCAGTTATGGCTTACTTATTAATTTTCATGTGACTTGTGTGTAATTCATGGGTCAAATAAGTACTTATTTCAGATGTTATATAGCTTGGATTTTAGTAGGTTATATTTTTATTCATTTTCAACCAGATTGTTTTATTGTTATAGAATATTTGATTTGTAATATATTTTAAAAATTTATTGAGAAATACTATATGCCTAATATATTGTCAGTTTTTAAAATTCTATCATATGTACATGAAAAAGTGTGATTTTTTTTTTTTTTTAAACAAATTTTTGGGTACTAAAACAACAAACTTAACTGTTACTGAGTACTTGTTTTATTATTTAGAGTTCCTCTTTATCTATAAAAATGCCCTTTTGCTCAAAATCTGTCTTAGCTGGTGTTGATGCAGGTATAGTAGCATCCTTTTAGTTATTAATACTTGCCAGGTCTTTATTTTTCCTTCCTTTCTTTATCCCTAATCTTGTGTTTTAGGTGTTTCTTATAAACAGTATTCGGATCAGTCTTCTGAAAATCAACTTCATTGCAGGTTAATTTACATAGAATGTTCCTGTGTAACCTGAGCTCACAGTTTGGGGAAAGGGTATGCCTGTGTGACTAAGGCACAAGTAAGGTGCAGAGCGTTTTCATCACTCCCAGACATTGCCTCGTGCCCGCTTGGGGTCGGTTTCCCTCACCTCACCCTCGCCCCAGTGCCAGACTGATTCACTTTCTGCCAACCTGCGTCATCTTTCTTTTTCTAGGCTTGCGTAGAAAATGAACTATTTGTAGTTTCTTTGGCTTGGTGAAAGGGGTGTGAGATTCCTCCGTGTTGTTCCACGATTCAGCAGTTCCTTTCCAGTGCTGAAGAGTGGTCTGTCCTGTGGTTTTGCTAGTTTGTTTGCCATTCCTCTCTACCTGAATACTGACTGATTTCCGGCTTTTGACTGACTGTGGATGAAGCTGCTGGGAATATTGGTCTGTAAAACTTTTGTAGGTAAATGGTTTCATTCTTCTTAGACAAATATCTGTATGTGGAATTACTGGATTTTTAAAGTCCATTTGGATAATATGTTTAGTCTGTCTTATTGATAATGATTATTGCTAAATATTGACAAATTATCAGTAAAGACTTATTTTTATTCTATTTTATTCTTTCTTTCTTTCCTCCTTTTGCTAAGTTATCAGTTTGAATATTGGAGACTTTTCAGGTTGTCTTACTGGAACCGCAAGGTCCGACTGTGTATTTCAGCTGTTATAGCTGATCACTTGTGGAACCTAATCTTCCACACAGGTTGGGAATGTTTACGTGAAGGAATTGCTGTGTTTCTCTCTCCCCTTCTCCTCCCATTTCTTTCTTTCACTCACTGCTTTGCAGATTCCCTAGCTCCTTTGTCCACTTTTCTGTTCTCTGCAGGAACATCTCTGACTCGTACCTCCACTGCAGCTCGTGTTACTATGATCACTGATGACGTCCTTCCTAGAAGTTACTTAATTATTATCTTAGTTGAACTCTAGCGAAGAGTGCTGGGTAAGGACTGCTTCGACTAGTGGATTCAGATGCAGCAATCTCCTTGTGTTGTAGCCTCCTCCTCCCTTGACAGTTTCTGAATTTCACCATTAGCTCTTCAGTTAATTCATTAAGAAAACTGAAAACAAATTATTAACATATATTGATGGCACAAATTAATGAGACTCACCGTGCTATTTGCATGCATACATACATCACGTCCCTCCAGCCTTCGATTCTTGTTCCTTCCTCTACTCCCTCCCATATCTTGCCACTGCCTCAAACTTCCTCTTGCACTCTCTATCCAACATATCCTCTCTGATTTTGTCCTTCATTCTTCTCTCTGTGTACGATGTGGGAGGATAAATTGCCTTCATGCCTTCACTGACTTCTTACAATTTGATATTTTAAAACTTGTCATCTCTGGGTCCCATCTCCTTTCTGAGTTTTCTATCTCCACTTGTAGTTGCTGATTGCACCCGTTCCCTTGGGTGATGCATGGGTCGTTCAAGGCTTGCCTTGCCCGCAGTGGACTTCCTTGGCCTCTGTTTTAACCCATTCTTACTAATACTGCCATTAGCTGTCCAGTAGCTTAGGCTTGAATTTCTTCCCCCATTTCCTCACTCACCAAAATCATTTGCTTGTCTAATTCTGTTGATTGTGTTTCTTTATTTCTCCTTTTAACAGTGAAAATGATATAATCTGTTACAGTCTGTGCCGTCCCTTAATTTGTCTTTATATTGGCATATGGCTTCTAGTTGTTTTTTGAAATGTTACGTTAAAAATGTTTTTTTTTTAAATTTTTTTTATTTTAAAGAGTAAGAGAAGGATAACAATAATGGGGGGGGGCTTACCAAATTACAGACAAAGTGGTAGGAAATTATCAATGGTTATTGTTTTATATATTGTTATCTACAAGATAGTTTCTCAGGAAAACAGACAAATAATAGTGAGTTACAGACAAAAGAGGTAGGAGATTATCAATAGTTGTTGTACTCTACTTAGGTATCTTCGAAAGAAAATAAATAGAACTATACATGAGTGACCTATTGAATAATCATTAACTATTCTCAATGGTTGTTGTAGGAAACACCTGATAATAAACATGCATCCATTTATGAAATAGGATAGGAACAATGCAAACATTACAGAGTTATGGATAGATTAGTAGGAAAATATCAATGACTGCTGTAATACATGTTGGTATCTTAGAAGTGGTTTCTCAGGAAGACAGAGATATGAAAGAAGGATCTAACAAGTAGTTACAGCCTAAGGGTTGTCAAAAATCAAGTGAGCCCTCTGGGGCGAAAGCCATTTTTTGTAGCGTTTTCTCTCCAGCCTCCCATCACATTGGGACCCCACAACCAGTTAGTGTCCTCTCCCCAACTGTCAGCACAGGCAGCAGGAATCCTGCAGACTTCTGCAGACTTCTCCGGGGCTCCACCACAGCCTGTACTGTCAGGGGAAGAATGGCTTCCAGGGAGTCTCTGCAGGTATTGTGCAAGGTCCTCCTGGTTTACAGCTTCCGAGTGCTCTCATGACCCCAGTCCACTGGACCTCTGACTCTGTGGGCTTAGTCTGCATTCTCATGTTCTCCAAGTCCTTGTTCAGCAGCTGCTCCTCTGCTGACTCTAGACTTTTGTGGTTCTCAATGGCAGGAGCAAGAGTGGCCCATTGTATAGCACGTATTCCAGGGGTTTCTCCATGTTTGAATGATTCACACACGTCCTTAGGTGGGCATCTGCAGCCAGTGCATGGTGGGCCAATTGTGTCATTGTTTCTGTGTGTCATGATAGTTCTCAATTGAGCAGCGGCGGCCAGCCTGAAGGCCGGTGTGCCACAGTGCTCTTGGCTGCATGGCTCCCCATGCGCCAGGGGCCCTCCCTCCGGGGGCTTACGAGGCAGGGAGTGAGCCAGCCAGAAGATAGGCGCTCCCCGCCCGTGGCTCCCCATGCGCCGGAGGCCCCATGTTAAAAATGTTATATAATTTTGATTTTAGGGTTACAGATAAGTTTTGCTGAGTGGGCACTGTTCACAAATGTGGGATCAGTGAATAACGAGGATCGATGATACTTTGATTGGCATCACCTCAAGTGCAATAGAAATAAAAGATCTGCCCATGCACAGCTCTCCCTCTTCCCCTTCATGTTTTTGCCACAGATTACAACTTTAAACATTATATACCCTTAACATAGGTATATAATTGGTGGTCTTATATTGTATGTTTATTTTTTACATCATGTAGAGAAAAAGAGGAGCTACAATAAAAATGCAATATAGTTACCTTTATATTCTTTTTTCTTGGTGTGGTTTGAATTGTCTACTGTCCTCTCCTTTTAGAGCAAAACCACTAGCAGTGAACTCCTGGGACTTTGTATTTTTCAGTGTTTTAATACTATTTCTAGTATTCAGAAGAATAATTTTGGTGTGATTTAAAATTCTTTACTGATTTTTTTCCCTTTAGTATTTTAACTGTGTCATGCTATTGCCTTCTGGCCTCTGGCTGTTTTCTTGTTCGAGTTTCTTATACGTGATGACGTCTTCCCTCGTGCTTGCTTCAGGGTCCTCTCTTTATTTTTCAGCAGTTTGATTATAACATGCTTCAGTGTGAATCTCTTTGAATTTATTCCATTTGGAGTTTGTTTTGCTTTTTGTCTTCTATTAGTTTGGGATGTTTTCAATAGTAATGTTTTCATTTACTCTTCCTGCCTGCTCTGCTGTTCCTCCTCTGGGACTCTGTTATGCATATGTTGGTACACTTGATGGTGTCCCATGTCTATCATCATTTCCTAAAGCTCTGCTAAATTTTCTGCACTATTTTTCCTCCTTAGATTAAGTAATTGCAAATTGACTGCTCTTTAGTTTCACAGTTATTTTTCTTCCTGTTCAAATCTACCTTTGAAACCCTCCAGTGAACTTTTCATTTCAGATGCTGTTCTTCCTAGCTCCAGAACTTGTTTCCTTTTATCATTTGTATTTCTTCATTGACGTTCTGTATTTCTTGAAACCTTATTTTCCTCCGTTCCCTCAACTCTTTGTCCATGGCTTCCATTAGCTGTCTAAGCATGTTTTAGACAGTTGATTGCGTGTCTTTCTAGTAGGTCTGTTTGTGCTTCCTCTGGAAAGGTTTTTATTAAGGTATCCAATAATGAGCCATTGTTTTCTCATTTTCTTTTCTTGCTTTGCAATGTTTTATTTTTAATTTTAATTTTAAGTTTTTTTGAAGCAAGGTCCGTATGTAGTACAGGCTGGCCTTAAATTTGCTTATGTAGCCCAGGTTGGCCTCGAACTCACTGCAGTCCTCTTGACTCAGCCTCTCAAATGCTGGGATTACAGGCATGCCCCACCATGTTCAGCTGTAATGTTTTATTGAAATGAAAATATCTTGGTTATCATGTTAACTCTGGAACTCATTCTTGCCATTCTTTAGGGTTTGTTTTTTTGCTGCTTCTGGGTTTTATTAGTTCTTTGTTTAGTGAGGTTTTAAAGCTGTATTTGCAAGGGGTATGTATTTTGTTTTGTATTGTCTTTCAAGTCAGTACTGTAAGCTTAGTAGTCAGGTAAGGTTTTGACAGAGATTTTCTTGAGCTCATGGAGCCAAAGGGAAAACAGAAAGAAAAGAACCTCTGCCAGTCACTACAGCCTGTGTTGAGATGTGCCTTAAAGCTCAGGCAGATCATTTACAGCTCTGCCTTAGCCATCACTTCCTACTCTGATGAGCTGGAAGATCACAGATGAAAGTTTAGGGTCTTTTCAGGTATTTTAGCCTGTGTTCTGAGGGAAGCTCTATAAGTTTCCAAGTGTATGTGAGCACTTTTAGTGTCTCCTCTCACCTCAGCCATAACCTTCTGACCAAGTCAGCACCAAGTTGCTCATCTGTCTACCACAAGTGTACCCCCCCAACTTTGAAAAAACTTGTCCTTACAGAGTTTTTTTAAACATAGGTAGAAAGGAAGAATAGTATAATAAACTTCTGTGCACACTTGTTGTACAATCACATTCCATTTACTTTCCTTAATCCTCCCTGTTTTAATACAATTGCTAGTGATCTCATTGTGTTATCCATACATAGTTCAATTGACAAATGAATGTAAAAAATGAGGTCTTCTACCAAAGAACATAGCCATAATATGGTCATTTGAAGTTCTCCTACATGCATTTCTTTCTAGGGTCTCCAGAGATATGGTAGAAAACTGAAAAATATTTCACTGGGCGTCTTATGAAACCAGTGATTCTGAGCTGAGGGCCAGATTGCTATTTTTCACCCACAGAGACATTTGACAATGCCTGGAGATATTTTTGATCGTGGAGTCTGATGAGAGCTGTACTGGCATGTATTGGTTGGGGGCCAGGAACTTCGATAAACATCCCATAGCACACAGTCTCTGCTTCACAGCAAAGAACTGTCTTCTCCAAGGTGTTGCTCAAGCTGAGGTTGAGATTCCTGGGTGCAGTGATCCATAGGTTGAGTGAAGGGGATCTGTGGAACATGGCAGCATTGAAGTCAAGTGGAAGGAGATTCCTTTTTAAGGACAGACTATGTACTTAACAAAATTTGAACTTGCTGCATTGTGAAGCAGAGGCCTGTTCGCTTTATGACTGTGTGGATCACAGTATACTTAGGTTGTGAGAGAAATGATGGATCAAGTGCTTCATGTCCTTGTTCTCATTGCGTCATATTTTACGGTAAAATGTAATTCTTGATCTCTTCTTAAGATTGTTGACGTGGTTAATTGACATTATAGGTCAAGATTCAAAAGAAATAGCAGAACTCTGTGGCTAATAATTCCTTTTACCTTTGTTACCTGCTTATAGCCAATAACTTAGTCTTTCACTTTCTTGAGCAGTAAATTTATGCAGATTATATATATATATTCTTTTGGTACTGGGAATCAAACTCAGGACCTTGCACTTGCCAGGCAGGCACTTGTGCCATTGAGCTATCTCCCCAGCCCGAATGCAGATTATTACGAAGGGGAAATAATATACTTAACAAATTTATTGATGAGATTTTTTTTTGGAAAGATTTGAGTAATTGAAGATATTTTATTTTCCACCACTTCTGGTAAAGATGTCCTGATATACAAACTTTTAAAATTAGAATTTACCATCTGTTTTAATTAAGAATAATATAACATGACTGTCAAAAAAGCCCTGTAAAAATTGATCTAAATGCTTTCATAAATGTTTCATTTTACTTTCCCTTCAGCCAAAGGGAAAATAGCCTGTGAGCCTCAGTTTCCTAACTATAAGAAGAAACAACAGTACCGTCCTTATAGGGTTGCTCTGAGGTTTCATTGCTGGAGGGAGCAGATAGGATTTTTTCAATGGTGAAATTTTTATTTCATTCCAATAATATGTGAAATAGACATGGGTGCATAAAATGGTATTCAGGAGAATTTGTTGGATGTTATATATATTTATATATTCCCAGTTTTGTGGGCCTTGTTTCCATTTAAATGGAAATTTTATTCTTTGAAACTTCAAATTAAATGCTATATCTCTCTTGAACAGATAACTCAATTTTTTTAAAAAAAGGACCAAAGATCAGAATTGATAGTTTTCTAAAGAAGATACAGGTGTCCAATAAGCAGATGAAAAGATACTCATAATTTCTTAAAAATAGAAATAGCCCAAATGCCTCTTAACTGGTGAGTGTGGTAACTGTTGAATGGATAAACAAAATGTGGTAGGTCCAAACTGAGGTATTATTTGGGAACGAAAAGCAGGTAAGTCCTGGTATGTATGCTGCACCGTGGCGAACACTGAGAACGTTATGCTGAGTGAGATAAGGCGGTCACAGTAAAGACCACATACTGATGACTGCATTTCTGCCAAGTGTCCTTAATGGACATGTATGGAGGGAAAATAGATCAGTAGTTGCCTGGGCAGAAGCGGGTGTGGAGATTAAGCAGCAGTAGCTGAGGGGAGTGGAGGTTCTTTTTGGAATGGTGAAATGTTTAAAATTGAGTTTGGGGATGGCTGTACAACTCCACAACTGTACTAAAAGCAGTGATTCGTGTGATTTAATTGGGGGGATACCGAGGGCCGATGGATCCCCCAATCACCTGGGTGAGGGTACAGCGAAGGGTAAGAAAGACAGGTAATAATTTAGAATGCAGGGGTCCAGAGGCTCAGAGCTCCTATCAGCTAAGACCAAGACTCCCTGCACTTCGCAGTTTTTATTGAACCCGCAGCTTTCCAGGCGGCGTGTAGGAAGATCCGGGGAGCAGAGGGGCGGAAGACACTGACCCGAGCAGGCTCTAGTAAGAAAAAAGCGTTCTTGTATCAATAAACTGTTGATTAATGGGAAACTTACTTTTCCCTTGGGTTAATACTTACTTCCGTAGAATCTTGTAACAGAGTCAGAGAGTCCTCTGCCGAAATGCCGTCCTGCCTCTAGAGACGCCACAGCGTCACAGGTCGGAGAGACCGCCACTGAGACCAGAGGCATAGGGAGTTTCATTTCCTTGTGCCATTTGCTGGCTTGCCGGCCAAGGCACATAGGCCTGGGACAGACTCGGATTTTAATGTAGAAAGCCAGTTCATGAATTTGTAGCTTGCTCAGCGTGTGCTCCATCAGGGTGATTTTATGGTGTGTGAGTTATATCAGTAAAGCTGTTGAAACAAGTTATACTTAAGAAGTAATAGCATCAGGTTTTATAATGAATTTTGAAAGATCACCTATGTGTATAGTGAAAAAAATCAAAATGTACAAAGGTATACAATGAAAGTCAAGTCCCTCTTCTATTCTCATGCTCCAGATAGGCAGGTTTTCAGAGGTGCTCTGCACATATGCTCACTAATTTATGTGTGTGTATGTATTGACTGTGTATATTCAGGTTTCTATATGTGTACCTGTATACACAAATCTCAGGATACTTTGTAAGCTTTTGTGCCTTGCTTTTTCTGTTTGCACTTTATTAAAATGCATAAAGATTTATTTAGATTCAGATTTTTAATCTTTGAAATTAAATTACTGCCTAGAAAACAGGAGGAGGGAAATAGGTATAGAGGGATGCTTTTTTTTTTTTTTTTTTTTTTTTCTCCTCCTCCGGTACCGGGAACTGAACTCACGACCTTGAGCTTGCCAGGCAGGCGCTGTGCTGCTGAGCTAAATCCCTAGCCCCAAGGGGATGCTTTTTTTTTGAGACAGGGTTTTACTATGTAGTTCAGTTACCCTTGAACTCACTTTGTAGCCCAGGCCTGAACTCACAGCAGTCGTCCTGCCTCAGCCTCCGAAGTGCTGGGATTACAGGCGTGTACCACCATCCCTGGTAAGGGATGCTTTTTTTTCTTCTAGTACTGGGGATCCACCTGCCTCAGCTTCCTGGAATGCTGGGATGACAAGTCTGTACCACCATGCCCTTCTGCTTTTTGTTTTTTAAATAACTACTGAAGCGCATTTATTCTTTCCATAAACATTTCCCAGTTCTTCATATTTAGTAGAATTGTAATATGATTTTACTGCAAAGCAGAGTGTTTTAATTTTGATAAAAATCCTCAGAGAGTTTTTGTTTTGTTTGTTTTTTTGGTGTTTGTCTGATTTTCTTTTTTCCTTATTGAGAACACAGTCTAGTTCAGATTAGCACTTTACCTGGACTGTATTTAATCATTGTATTACTGTGGTATTCACAATGGCACATTTTTCTCCAAAGCAATTTTGCCTGAGTGTGATTTGTAGTTTAAGGCAAATGAAATTAAGTTGCCCTCGTTCCCACATTTTCTGATGAGCTCTTTTGCTCTGGTAGAAGCTGGATAACAAGGAAAAACAAAACATTAGGTCTTCTACATTAAAGGACTACTGATTGGCATTAGGTATGTGTGTGGAGACATAAATACAATAAAAAGTGGTAGAAGTTTTATTCAGGATTTGATTTCTAAGATAGAAAAAGGAGATAAGGAGCAAATGATATTAAAACGAAGTCAGGGATATAAATATAGACATTTTGAAGATTAAAGATAGAAAAGATGGTTAATAGATATTGAAAACCTTGGAAAAATATAGACAAATTTCTACTGAGTTTGGATTATTGAAAGTAATTCAAGAACAGTGTTACCCTGAGTAGTCCTGTAATCACTACAGTTATTGACTCAGTACTTATAAATCATATCTGAAAGAAACCTAGTCATGGTGGTTGTATAAGCTATTCTAGCAAACATTCAGGAGAAGGAACTCTCCGGAGAGCACAGAAAGTGGGAACACTTCTCAGCTCATTTTAGGAAGCTGTTGGAAGAGGTTGAGTATCCCTTGTCCAAAATCTTGGGAACACAGGGGTTTCAGATTTTGTAATATTTGCATATAGACAATGAGATATCTTGGGAGTAGGACCCCTTTCTGAACATGAAATTCATTTATGTTTTGTGTAGACCTTGTAAACATAGCCTGAAGGTAACTTTACGTGATATTTTAAAGAGTTGTGTGCATGAAAAAAGGCTTATCATGTAAAGATCTTCAACTTACGTACGGGGCTGTAGCTCGGTGCTAGAGCATCTGCCTCCCGTGTGTGAAGCCCTGGCGGGTCCGGCACTGCAGAAACAAACGAGGGAGGAAATGGAGGGTGTGGAGGAAGGAGGAGGAGAAAAGCAGTGAAAAAGTAAATCCAGCACTGAATAACAGTAACAAAAATCATGACCAAGATAGGTTTAGTTTTTGTAAATATTTTAATTGCATTTATTCCTGGTTGTGTAATTTATTCTAATGTAAAAAGTATTTACTTTTTTTTTTGACATGGTATTTTGCTACATTACACAATTTTTTTCTGGACTCTGAATTCCTCCTGACTCAGCCTCTAGAGTAGCTGGGATTATGTAGGTGTGTGCCACAATGCCTGGCTTATTTGCATTTTTGATTAAATTATGAGTGTAGACTATATCAATTTGTGCTTTAGGATGTAACTATAAATTCTTCTTTCTACTGTTTTTAATAGGGTTTAATGTTTTATTTTAGAGGAAGAAAATCTTAGCTGGGCAGGTAGAGGATGCCTGTACTCCTAGTACTCGGGAGGCTGAGGCAGGAGGATAGCTGTGAATTTGAGGCCAGCCTGGGCTACACAGTGAGTTTAAGGCCAGCCTGAACTACATAGTGAGACCTTGTCTCAAAAAACAAAGAAACAAATGAAAGGAAGAAAATATTTTTTAATATGAGAAATTGTAAAACTAGGAATTAGCTATATGCCCTCTACCCATCTCCCCCCCATGTTACCATCTTATATTATAATAGAACAGTTATCAAAATCAATAAATTAATGTTGGTATACCACAGTCAATCTGGGAAGACTAGATTTTGGCATTTTTTTCATAGCTGTCCCTTTTCTCTTCTAGGACCCAGGCCAGGAGCCCACACTGCATAGTTGCTTTGTATCTTTAGTCTTTTCTAATCTGAGCCCTTCCTTGGTCTTTCCTGGCTTGTCATGGCCTTGACACTTGAAAAATACCGCTCAGGTATTTTGTAGATGGTTTCTTGATTTCCATTGGGTGTTTTTTTGTGATTAAATTGAGATCATTGTGTGTGTGTGTGTGTTGGAGGGGGAGGAGAGAGAGAGAGAGAGAGAGAGAGAGAGAGAGAGAGAGAGATCTACACCTGTTATCAGAATATCTTACCAGAAGGTGCATCCTATCAGTTTGTTGTATTCCTTCCTCTATTGATGTATAAGATACAGATAGTTTATTTTTGCTTTTTGTCTATAACTATCCAGGTGTCTCACCACAGTTTATTGAAAAGACTGTTCTTGTCCCATTGAACTGCCTTTGTACTTTGTCAGAAACCTAGACAGGATATGAATGGGTCTGTTTCCGGATCCTTCTCTTTGGTTGATCTGTACATCTCTCCTTTGGGCAGCACCACACTGTCTAGATTACTGTAGATTTGGAAGTAGTTTCAAGTCAGGCATTGTTAATTCTGCTATCTATGTAGTGAGAACCTGTGTCCCATCCCGATTCTCCTGTGCCTCATCTTATCTAACAAGTCTGCTTGGGTTTGTGAGACTCCTTGTTTAACTACCGAGATTCTGCAACTGGGTTGTTAAATGAATTGTTCACTTAAAGAGGATTTGCATATAATAGTGCAATATTCAGAACAAAGAAACGGTCACAAGAAACTCCTGCTTGATAACCTTGCATCTACTTATTTGCATAACTCTTACGTGGAGTAAGAAAGTGTACTGTACTTAAGACATTGAGGCTCTATCAACAAGATCTACAGAACTGTAAAAAAAGATGGTTTGTAAACCTGAGCAACAGTTGTAAGTCTGAACAGCACGCCTCTGTTGTGAGTCCTCAGAGTTAGAGGAGGAATATCTGAATTAGGATTCTATTAACCTGTAGATTTTAACAACGAATCTCTCAGCCTATGAGTATAGTGTCTGTTAAGGTTTATGTCTGGGTGTTTCCACAGAGCCTCATGCAGTCATCGGTGGTGGGTTTTTCAGAGGTGGCTGCATCTAGAGTTTGTGATTGATTCACGGTCCAGTGCTGGCATTGAGGGTGTGAGTGTTACACCCACCCTAAGGCGGGTAGCCCACGTGCAGTATAAGGGAGGAAAAGAGGCCTGCTCTTCCCCCATCTCTCTCTCTGGTTGCTTTTGCTGTCTCCTGCCACCATGAAATTCTGTACCTCTGCCATGCCACCCTGCTTTGGAGCCAGCCAGTTAGGGACTGAAACCTCCACAAACTGTGAGCTACATAAACTGCTCCTCCTTTAACTTCGGGTGTCAGGTATTTTGCTCAGCAGCGAGAGAAAAGTAA
This sequence comes from Chinchilla lanigera, assembly GCF_000276665.1. Classification (NCBI taxonomy): domain Eukaryota; kingdom Metazoa; phylum Chordata; class Mammalia; order Rodentia; family Chinchillidae; genus Chinchilla; species Chinchilla lanigera. Next base: position 8,854,858 of record NW_004955456.1, read on the forward strand.
CAGACTGTGTCTCTCTCCTTTTATTAGTTGCTTACAGTTCTCAGCATACATTTATTTTTGTTTTACTTTGTTTTTGTATTTTAGAGACAGGTTCTCGCTATGTAGTTCAGGCTGGTCTTGAACTCACTGTGTAACCCAGGATGGCCTTTACCTAGTGGTGATCCTCCTGCCTCAGCCTCCCAAGTGTTGGGATTATAGGCGTGTGCCACTGTGCTTGGCCAACATGCATAAACTTTTGTTTTAGATTCATACCTACTTACATACTTTTCATTGCTATTATAAATCATTCTTTTAATTTCTAGTAACAGTTTCATAGTATGTGAGGACAACTGATTTTCATACATTGACCATATCTTTGTGCATTTGTTCAACTCACATATGAGTCCTTATTCGTTCTCTATTGTTTGTAGATTCTGTTGAATTTTCTCTGTAGACAGTTGTGTCAGCTATGAAGAGAAGTGGCTTTGTTTCTTCCTCTTTTCCTTGCCTAGTTGCTGTGGAGGACTCCCATGCTGAGTAGGAGAGATGAGAAGACCCCATGCATCTGACCAAGGCAGAAAGCATGTGTTCTTTCACTATTGAGTTTGATATTAACTGTAGATTTTTGGTTGATCTCCTTCATGAGGTTAAGGAAATTCCCTTGTTTTGTTTTGTTTTCTTTTGAGACAGGGTCTGGCTGTGTAGTCTAGGCTGGCCTTCAACTCACTATGTAGCCTAGCCTGGCCTTCAATTCAATGGGGATTCTCCTGCTTCAGCCTCCTGAGTGCTGGGATTAGAGGTGTGAGCCACCATGCCTGGTGGGAATTTCCTTATATTCTACTTCCCTGGGAATGTTTGGTCATGGATGGGTATCGAATTTTGTGAGATACTTCTCTGTCTTGAGATGCATATTCTTATTCCTTTAATTTTGTCAATATAGTGAAATAAAGTGATTAGTTTTTGAATGCTGAACCAGACTTGCATTTTTGGTGTTTTATTTATTTTACTTTTTTATACAGGGTCTTGCTGTGTAGTTTAGGCTGGCCTTGAACTCACTATGTAGCCCAGGATAGCCTTGAACTTGGGGTGATCCTCTTGCCTCAAGTGCTCAGATTATAGGCATGTGCTACCACACCCAGCTCAGCCTTGTATTTCTGGGATAAACACTACTTGATTATGGCACATTTTCCTTTTTATGTGCTGCTGGGTTCAGTTGGCTGGAGTGAGTGACCTGTGGGTTTTTTTTGTGTTAGTCAACTTTTTCTTGGTGAATACCTGAGAAAAGTAACTTGCAGGGTTATTTTGGCTCATGGTCTTAGAGGGGTCAGTTCATGGTCACTTGACTTTGTTACGTTTGGGCCTGTGGTGAGGCAGGTCTCATGGCGGGAAGCATGTGACAGAGCAGAGTCACTCACCTCATGGCAGACAGGAGTTGAAGGGGGGTGTCCAGGGACAAGATAGAGTCCCCAAGGGCACACCCCCAAGGACTCACTCTTTTCAACTAGGTCCCTCTTTTGAGTTTCCATCACCTCCCAATGGCTGGAAACCATTATGGACCCAACAATGGGTTTATCTGTTGATGGGGCGACCTCCCTCAGGACCTAGTCACTTCTCTAAAGTCCCGCATCTCACCATTGCTGCCTTGAGGACCAAGCCTTGGGCGACATTTTAGTTTTGAACTGTAAAACCTTATGTAAATGAGTCTTGTACAGGCCACTCTGATACATGATTTAGTCAGCTCTGAGTTTTCTAAGAAAATTCCATAGATTGATTGGTAGGCCTAAATGACAGACATTCTGGTTGGGTTATTGATATTGGCCTTTCCAATTTTTTTCTGAACAAACATAAGAAATCAAAAATAATCTGAGAATTTTATAATTCTCCAAAAAGATAATACAATACTGAGCTTTTCTCAGAACTCCTGCATCTCTGTTTTGTGCAGCATCTTTCAGAAGAAACCTTGAGGAATGTTAGAATAAGCGTGAGGTGTCATCTCAAGGCGATCTGGTGACTAATCAGACCTCCGAGATTTGCCTGATGATGAGACACAGTGGCAGAAGAGAATGTATTGTTATGCGTTTGATCATCTACAAAAGTGTATAAAAAGAATAGTTACAGAAGTAAACATCCTTTTCTACCTAAGCATACAGGCAGATTTAGGATGTTCCAGTTCCATGGATCGCAAAAAATACCAGGCTGGGCTCTGGCTGCAGTTTTTCCCTGTTGAACAGAATGAAACTAAGTGTCCGCTATCAGGAGCTTGTTGCAGTTGATCTCCCCCGACTTTTGCTCCTTAGTGGTGGAGGAGAGAAGGTTCCAGATGGAGTTTCTTGGGCATGCCCAGGACTGCATCCGGGGGATCTTGTAGGCCATGAGCGTGGTTTCCAGGCACGAACATTCCAGCTTTCTACACTGACTTTGTGAAATGTTGACCCACATGGTGCCCATGTGGTGGTGGCAGGTTGTCCTGCACTTGTGCCTGTACATTGTTGCCATGTTTCCAAGCAGGAAACAGGGCCCTGTCAGCCAGTACCTGAAGCCGGTCCAGCAGCCAGGAGTTGGGCAGAGGTATTGAATGACCTCTTTATACACCTGTCTGTTAGCTGTCAGGACTCACACCAAGTTGGGAATTACTGTTGTAAACAGTTGGGCTCTAGGGAGGCACCCGCCTGACCTTACGGTTTTATGGCTGGCTGCGAAGATGTTCCAATAGGGGTCCTTAGAGCTTTGCCTCTTGTTCCTAGGCACCACACCAATCCAGTGGGCACAGAGTGGCGGTGGAAGATGGACCAGCCGGAGATGATCCTAAAGGAAGCTGTGGAGAACCATCAGAACATGATTAAACAGTTTAAAGGTATGTATCGTCTCTCTACGGGGGAGTGCCAAGGTCTATTAATAGTTTGAATCAGATTGGCAGAGGAATTGCCCCTTTGGTGGGATTTTATCTCCACTGGAAAATTGTGCTCCAGGGAAGAAAAGTTTCATAGATATATTGTATATATTTTGACCTTCGCATATATACCCCGTTTGATAGAAAAACTGAAAGTTCAGCCCAAAGCTTCACAGCTCTGTGTGGTGTGCTTTTTGCTGTGAGTTTGCTTTAAGATGTACCATTACCCTTCCTAAAAAGCCTTGCTGCTGGCCTTATAAATGGAGTGGCAGTTTTAGGTCATTGGAAAATTCTTAAATAATGTCCGATAGTGAGAAAAAAGAGAAAAAAGAAAAAAAAAAGAAAAAAAACTTGCAGCAAATTTGTTTTGGTATAGATATTCTTAGGCTGCTAACAACATATATGGGCCCAGTAATTAGCATTCTGGAGATCAATTCATTCTTTTATGCAATGCAATTTGTTCCGTTTGGGTTGCTCATTCTTAAGGTTATACTACTTCCTGTGATTATTTTTATTTCTGTTGAAAAATAGAGGAACCATCCACAATAATGTTTGACCAAACATGTGGGTACCATGGCCTGTCCAAATTGACACAAAATTAACCTTCACCCAGTAATATCAGGAGCAGGAAGTGCCAGGAATTTTATCTTTATCTCAATAAGTTTCTTTTTGGTTTAGTGCTTAGAGAGCTGGTTGAACTCTTCACTGGGGGGGCGATGACTGAGGAGGTGTTTCCTGGGCAGCTCGGAGTCCCCTTTGGTGAACTGTGTCCCAGGCAGCTGGTGGCGGGAGGAACCGTCCCGAGGAGCAGGCACTCTTCCGAGTAGAGACTTCCTGGAGAAATCTCCATCCTGAGATGTCCTTGATATGCAATGACAATCAGAGTTTTGACAGTGATTTTTCTGACAGGCGCATTCTTGCAAATTGATTTTAAATGGAAATAAGTAGTGAATAAGTCATGAAGTAGACTCAGTGTGAGCGTTCTTTCTGTGTGCCGGGCTCGCTGGGTGGGGTGGAGTGGGGCGGGTGGTGGCGTCCTGTGCAGAAGAGGGAGTCTAGCTGGTGGCGTGGGCTGACTTTAATCAGCAAGTGTCTCAAATGGCTTCTCTTCAAGTTCCCTCGGTAAACAAACAAGAGTTTTAAAATGCATAGGGTCTTGTAGGAGGAGCCTGCTCACAGCACCGCAGGGAGGGAGAATGCCTGTGAGCAAGTGAATCTTTAGCACGGGTTAGAATCCTAAAGGGGAAGGAAGTGATCCCCACAAATCCACAACTGCCACCCAAGTTTTTCTTTTTTTTTTGTACCGAAGATGGACCTTTGTATTGAGCTACATCCATGACCCTTTTTTATTTTTTAAATTTTGGCAGATGGTTCTGTTAAGTTGCCAACTTACCAAGCTGGGCTCCAACTTGTGATCTTCCTGCCTCAGCTTCCCAGAGTGCAGAATTGCAGGCATGTGCCACCATGCCTGGTAACAGCCACCCATTTTATTCTTAAAAATGATGTTTATAGGTGTCAGTTTTACCCTGGGAATTCCCGCAGATGATTTTCTTTTTTAAACCTTCATTGGCTCACTAGACAAAACTTTATCATTTGTTGTTTTAATCAACAGTGAGTTTGACAGAAAGGTCTTCAAAGTGGAACTATGGATATTTGCAGTCTGACTCTCTTCTGATGAGCAAGTCAGTTTTTCTTTCAGCTCCTAGGAGGCATGGATATGTTTGAAGGTGTGGTAGGTGTAGGCAGGCCAGCACATGCGCATGTGGCGGCCCACTCACTTTATATTTTCACAATGAATTGAGCTCTCTTAGTGTCCAACTTGGGGTGATGTAGTGGCCATTTTTTTAATGCTTTATACTTCATTCTGATTTCAAAAAAGCTACTTTTTGAAAATTTGTCTTATGCTGCAGTAGTCATAGTAAATCTTATTGTAAAACTATAGTATTTGAAAAGAAAAAGTCTGTAATTATTAAAGATTGAGATACATAATTATTAAAGGATGAAATACTTAACTGGTATAACTAATGTCCTTACCAGAATGCTAAAATCACTTAGTATAATAAATAACATCACTCAGTCCCTTGTACGAGTCCTTACCAATGATTGTAGCTTTGTTTTTATGAATTTGAGTTCCTCTTGCAGTAAGTGAAGTCCATGCTCTGTCATTTATCCTCCGGGGACGGGTGTCAGTAAGGTGTAAGTAAGGTCTCCTCCGCTCCGGACAGGTCGACCAGAGTGAGGGTGATGCTGAGGCTGTTGACCATGGACTCCAGGAAGGTTGCTCTCCCTCTTCTGATCTCAGCATCCTCCCCTGGGTACAGGGCCTACATGGATACTGCTGGACTCCTTTGTGTACCGGGGGTTGAACTCGGGGCCTTGTACGTGCTAGGCAAGTGCTGTGCTAGTGAACTACACTCCCAGTCCTTTTTATCTTAAAACACGATTTGCTGACTAGCCAGGTTTGCCTCAGACTTGGGATCCTCCTGACTCAGCCTTTCGAGTTGCTCTGATTACACACTTGCCTACAACGTCTGGAAGGATCCAATTTTGAATTCTGAAGGTGCAGGCGTGTAACTTTAGATAGATTTCATTGTGACCCTTGGAGTCCACACTTCTCAGGGAGGTGGGTCTGGAACAGTGGCTTATCTTGTGCCATTAGAGCTGCTGCCTCCTCGTGCCCCAAGGAGTGCTCTTCCCCTTCTTCCGCACCATGTTGGGGTTTCTTTACCAGAGGCTCCATAGTTTACCTATGTCCCTGTGTGTCCTACACAGAAAACAGAACAAAAACCAGAGCAGGAATACGTGAATACGTGTTTCTAGCTTCCTACTGGAGAAAGTCCTTGAATTTGATGAGGTGATAACAGAATAGATTTATGTTTTAGGCATATAGCAGATTAATTTGGTGCTTGGGGGTTTGCATGGCCATTAATTTCCATTTAAAAATGTGTCTGTGGGAATACAAATTGTAGGCTTAGACAGAAGTGCTTACAATCAGGATTCTTGTACAAATTGGAAAACGCGGGTAATTTTCAAGGGCTTGAAGCTGTTTCCCCCTTGCCTTGTACATGTTGGATGGTCCCACCTTGCCCTCTCTCCCCAGGCCGCTGCTGCGGCTGGCCTGCAGTCTCCTGCGCTCTGGCTCGGAGTCCCGCGCGTCCTGGAGGGCCTTCCCGCTCTGAGGAGCACCTGCTGTCCCTCGGGGCCGATTCAGTCATTTTACCGTCCTATTTTGGAGGAGAGGACTGGGTATGAGTATTGTTGCTCATTGTCTCCGAATTTCCGGCTTCAGCTAAGTGGCCGGCCTTGCACGGATTTTGAAGATCTCCTCTAATTTTCTAAATGCTTCCCTTTTGGGCTGCTGTTCTCCGTTCTGCAGGCAATCATTGTCTCTTCAGTTATTTCCTGCATCATTAGAGTATCTTCTTCTCGTGACCTGTATTAGCCATCCCCTTGTACACATACAGAATTAACTGGATATTGATTAAAAGTGGGTCAGAACCGCAGCGCAACTCAGCAGCTTTTTAGAGCGCTGCCTGCCCCCCTCAGTCCTCTGGTGGCAGCCAGAAAGAGTCCTGGAGAAGCGACGCGGCAGGCACCAGGCCGCTGAGCGCCCTGTCAGCAGTGTCCTTGGTCCTGAGATGGCAAAGACATCATTTGTTGCTAGGTGGTTTTTAAAATCTATACTTCAAGAAAAAGAGGCCCTCTAGCCCGATGGTTTCACAGACTGTGTGTACCAGAGCACACATCGCAAGGACTGTGGAGCGAGGGAGACCGCGCCGCCCCTCATTGTTTCCTGCAGAACCTCAGAAGTGTCCCAATCAAGTATGCACGCTTTCAGCCAGGAAGGGCTCCTGGGGACATTGTTGACTAGGAATTACATTGGCAGGAGAAGAAAGAAGAGAAGAACTTACTATTGGTTACCTAAACGTTAGCAGTAGGGATCCTACATGCTGAGCAATGTGTTGTATTTTTTAATGTGTTAGTACATGTGGCTTAGTGCTTTGACAGGAGGATGGAAGTTCTGGACTCCGAAGTTCTTGAATAATACTGAGATACAGGCTGCTTCTTGGTTGATCTGATGGCAGTAGTTGTGATAGTCAGGATCAGGAAGCTGTTCTGGTTAAAAGAAGCCCCAGGAAAGTTGCTTAACAAGAAAAAAAAATGGAACAAAAATACAGAGTTCAGTTATGAGAGGGTTAAGATTTGGGAAATAAGTATGGAGCAGGTATGTGTGTATGTGTGTGAGAGAGAGAGAGACAGATAGACAGAAGAGCCCCTTCGCAAAGCCTGCCACGTCTCTCAGGTGCCTTGGACGTGTCAGGACCCCACCCGGGATCGCCCTCCCCTCTTGATTCTTGGCCCACTCCCTCATCTCCTTCTGGCCTTCGCTCACCTTTTCAGGAAGGCTTATGCTGACCACCCCGGGGACGGGGCAGCCCGCCTCTTCTGCTCGCATCCCGCATCTTCTCGACGCTGCTTGCCTTTTTTGTTGCAGGGGCTCATGGCCTTCTAACATACTACCAGAGTGCGTGACCAGTGTGGGAGCCCTCAGCTGTGTGTGGCCTTTCACATTTAAATTCATGTAAATAAAATAAAAAATTCTCTTTTTCATTCCCACTGGGCACATTTCAGGGTCTCACTGTTCACATGTAGTCAGTGGCTACTCCTGTGTTTCTCTGAAAATATGACCTACTGGAAAGTAATCAGCCTCGAAAACTGGAGATCGGAATGGCCAGCCCCACTCAGCCCCTCTTTGCCTGACCTGCCATCGCTATTGTCTTGCCCAGGGGCTGCTCTCTACGGCAGTTTGGGCAAGGATAGGTTGGCTGGGGCTGGCATTTTTCATCTCCCAAGTTTCAAGGCTGATTATTTTCTGGCTAGGTCTTCTTTTCAGGAAAAGAGGGTGTATTCGTGCACAGCGAGTGAACATTTTCATCACTGCAGAAAGCTCTTTTGCTTTATTGCTCTGCTGTAGAATTTCCTGATTTATTATGTTGAAAGCTTATTCTGTGTGTCTCACTGGCTAGAATGCAGACAGCCCCGAGGCTCACCTTAGTGCTTGGCGCATAGTAGCAGGTGATCAGTCCATATTCATTTAATGGAGTGGAATTACTGTTTCCTTGAAAGTAATTAAAATACTTGAATTTCTTTTTCAATTTACAAAATGAAAATATTTGTAGGTAACATTTTTGTTTTGAATATCGGTGTATCGGGGCCAGGCATTATCACACTAAGTGTTTCATGTTTCTTATTTAACTTAATTCTTGTAATAGCTCCGTGTGTGTGTGTGTGTGTGTGTGTGTGTGTGTGTGTGTGAGTGAGATCACCTTTTTGAATCTTAAGGGGAGACTCCCCACAAAGACTGTAAACATTATGTACTGTAAACATATACTAATAAAGAAAATGATCTAGAAAAAAAAATTAAAGAGAACATGAAAGACTTGAGCAAGGACACAGACCTGGCTTCATGTCAGAGGTGGAGTTGGAACCCAGTGCCTCAGACTTCGTTGGCCAGGGCCTGGCTGATGCTTAACTTAATTCTGCATTGAGTGTGAGGTTAGTGCTAGAGTTCAGAATAACCTACCCTCCCATTCAGCTGCTCACGGGGATTTAAAGTTAATGATACTTCTCACCAAGAGGAAATTTTATGCTCAGTGCTGAGTTGTCTTGGTAACAGAGTGAGTTTAAGGATCAAGTTTTATTTAAAACCTTGATTCGGTTAAGATTGTGGATTTTAAAAACCTAAAAAATGGTTCATCCAAAAATGCTGCTGTGAAATGCATTCTTAGAATTTGCAGTTACACAGTCATGTGAGAAGGTCCCACTTGTCCCTTGCAGATGGCCCTGATTTCAGCCTGTTCCATATAGCCTTGGCTTGATAGTGTGGGTTTTGGGATAGGGTCTCACTATGTAGTGCAGGCTGGCCTTGAACTCCTATGTAGCCCAGGCTGGCCTCAAACTCACGGCAATCCTCCCGCCTCAGCCTCCTGAGTGCTGTGTAGGTATTTATTTTTGCTTGCTCATTTCTCAGTAGGTTTTACATGTGTATGTATGAAATAAAGTCTCTTCCTGAAGACTGAGGAACAGCCGGGCAGTGAGAGTTAACTCTGTCACCCTCAGGGTCTCTGCTGTTGGCCAGTGGTATCACTCACGGATATGGTTAATTGTGATTATTGATTAGTAATCGTGAACTTTAATAAACCAGAGTAAAGACAATAAAGTCAAATCCTTAATGAATATTTCCTGTATTCCAAAGATCAGCCAGACCACAAATTTCTCTGTGGTAGGCACTGTTCGCAGTAATTTTTGAAGGAAATTCAGCTTCAGAGATGTCTAAGGAGTGACTCGGAGGGACTCTGAGCACGATTCTCTTCCACCTCCAAGCTCCAGGAGGAGTTGGTGTCTTTCAGAGAGAATGCATTCTTCCCGAGGAGCCTAGGGTTTGTGGAGTTCGAAGTCCCTGGTGAAAGGAGATGCGTCTGTATTTGCCTGCTGGCCTTCCACATTCTGTAGTTGTCTTGGGGCGTCATAGGACGATCTGCCCGACTGTCCTCTCCATCTGGAAGAGAGCCGTGCTTGTCACACACCCTGTTGTGCACTGGAATCGTAAGGGAGCGCGCACACAGCCCTGAGCCTGAGTCCCGTCCCTAGAGCTATGACTCTGATTTGGGAAATGGCCTGGGCATGGATTGTCAGGGAAGTGCCCATCCGCCTGGGCTTGGGACACTGGTGTGTGCAAGTGGTTGCCAAGCTTGTCTTCCTGCGGCGTCCCTGGGAAGCCCAAAACCTGCTGATGCCTGTGCTTTCCTTGGTCTCAGCTGTAGCCAGGATTTTGGAAGTTTTAACATGCCCGAGTGAGTTTAATGTGCAGGCAAGTTTGGGGTGCTGTAGTCCATGTGGTGGTTTCCAACTTTGGTTGTATATTAGAATCACTTGCTGAACTGGGTTTTTGTTATTTGTTTCCTTTTTTTCTTTCTCTTCTTCTTCTTCTTTTTTTTTTTTTTTTTTTGAGGCAGGGTCTGGCTATGCAGTTCAGGCTTGCCTTGAGCTCACTTTGTAGCCCAGGCTGGTCTCGAATTTGCAACGATCCTCCTGCCTCAGCCTCCCCAGTGCTGGGATTACAGGCGTGCGCCACCACACCCAGCCTTCCTTTTTCTTTTTGCTTTGAGAAAAACGTGTCTTTAACTCCTGGATTCACATAGTACTTCGCCTCTCCAGTAGCTGAGACTATAGGCACGTACCAGGGTGCCTAGTTTATCTGAAGATCTTTTAAGCTGTCCCCTGTGAGGCTTGCATGCTCTCATGAAACAGTCTTTGGAGGTAGACCTAGGTTTTTGAAGTTTTCTGGTGATTCCAATGTGAAGTCAAAGATGTGGACTTCAAGTCTGTTCTTTCTCTCTTCTCTGTAGCTTGGCCAAGTCCATTGAGTGTCCCAGTGCAGGATTCTTTAGGAATGCATGGGCTATCTATTATGTAGCAGAGGCTTTTCCTTAGGTAGATACAGCGAGCTCCTTTTCTTAGGCAGCATGAAAGAATGCAGAGCTGACTTTATGGGAAGTGATACATTCTGCTTTCCAAATAACTAGCCAGTGAAGTTAGTTTTTGCTTTCCCGGATTGGATTGCCTGAGGTAGTTCAGTGCGTACCAAAACTGAAAGTGAGTTGCTGGCTGATTGTTCTGATTTAGTGTTTCTAGTTCCTACATTTGTTTTGTGTTCTTTGGCGCCGGAAAATGAATTTGCCCTTACAGTCAACGAATCAGCAAGCAGAATGTAAGTGCTACCATCTTTCTGCGCCTTGCATAGCCTGTTCTCTTTCCTGTGTCCTCCAGGAGTGCCGGGTGTCAAAGCAGCGCGCTTCGAGGAAGGCATGAGGGTGAAGCACTGTGCCTTGTCCCTTGTGGGAGAGCCGATAATGTACCCGCAGATCAACAGGTTCCTGCAGCTGCTGCACCACCGCGGGATCTCCAGTTTCCTTGTCACCAATGCACAGTTCCCGGAGGAAATCAGGTGAGAGTCCGGCCTGCTGAGCTCGGTGCTTGGATCTGGGCTGGACTGCCGAGTAAAGCTGATAGGCTTTCATATATCCTCCAAGCACGTATTTCCTTGCTACACATAGATGTGGAGCTTTGAGAGGTAGGTGTGCTTTGGCTGACTCGATGCATTCTGATGGGAGGATCACATTAATAAAAGAAGAAAGCGATCACAGTAACTGGCTAGGGGCATTCACAAGAAGATACAGCCCCCACCTCCTTGGGAGAAGCAGGGGGAAACTTTCCAGAGAAATTGTCATTTGATTTGGATGTCAAAACATGGCTAGGGCTGGGCATGGGGATGCACATCTATAATCCCAGCACTGAGGAGGCTGAGGCAAAAGGGTTGTCATGAGTTTGAGGTCAGCTGTACATAGTGAGACCCTGTCTCAAAAAATCAAAAAGCAAGCAAAACAACATGGCTAGGATTGGTACATGGGACTTTAGAAAACTGTACATATTGTTATTTTTTAAAATAAGGAATCTCCTGGAAAGACATGGTGTTAGGGCATTTGTCATAGTCATTATGCCAATACAGTTCGTGGGGACAACAGAGTGTGCGTAAGAGAGTGACACTGGAAACAAACTGGAAATTTTGGGAATAAACCATAGGGGAGACTTCCAGTGCTTCTCTCTTTCTCTCTCTCTCTCTCCCCTCTCTCTCTCTCTCTCTC
>NW_004955456.1:8866986-8926804 GCF_000276665.1 Chinchilla lanigera
CCCTCTCCCCTCTCCCCTCTCCCTGTCATCTCTCTCTTTCTTGTTGAGACAGGGTGTTGCTCTGTAATTCAGGCTGGCCTTGAACTCAGGGCAATCCTCCTGCCTCAGCCTCCCTAGTGCTGGCATTACAGACATGTACTACCATGCCCAGTCCATTGCTGTTCTTTAGAAAGCTTGGTTCTTGCATATGAAGCTGCTAGCATGGTACAGAATGGGACACACAGGAAGCAGGAATGTGGACAGGAGATCATTGTGTTTGTTTCAGTAAGAGCTATGAGTTGGAAGCAAGACAGAATGAGGAATCTAAAAAAAGGCACAGTTGAGGCTTAATAGATAAGATTGGCAAAAGCTTGTGTGCCTCTGAGTCTGTCACAGAGCAGGGCTGAATGATTACGGTGGGAATCCTCGCCGTGCCGAACTAGACTAGAGGGACCCACACCGAGCAGGAGTTGTGTAGGGAAGGAGCCGGTCGGGGGTAAGATGGGGTGACTCGGAGCGCTGCTCAGGTGGACATGATCAGGGGAAAATTTCTCAGGTGCTGAACACAGAATTTTAAAAGTGGAAGGATTACTTCTTTGAGGGATAATATAGGAAAGAAGGGAAGTTTGGTTTTTTTTTTTTTGTTTTGTTTTTTGTGTTGGTAGTGCTGGCCCTAAGGATGGTAGGCAAACATTCTACAACTGAGTTATGCCACCAGCCCATTTTTGGATCTTTAAAGGTCATTGAAGGTCCTGATTTAATGGTTTAGAGATTAGTTATAGAAGTTAGGTTGCATGGTTTTTAAATTCTTTCCTGGGCTCAGGAAAAAACACGGGGTGATCAAAATGTATGGCTTCATGCTTTCGGTGACACAGCTGGGGAGTAAGGTGGGTGAAGACACACCGCACTGTTTTTACAAATCCATCTTTTTCTGGTGGCACTCAGCAGCAGCATCACCGAATTTTTGATCATAGCTTGTAAAGACACAAAAGCGAACTTCCAGCACTGCTTTAGAAGGTAGCAAGGACTATGGGACGAGTGTGTTCAAAGCCAGAGGGAGTATTTTTGGGGGGATTCATGGCAATGTGTCTTTTACTGTAGTAATTTAAACAAATATTTAAGTACCACGATATTTATATCACTGTATCACTATATTTTCGATCACGCTTCCCATTCCTAACTCTGTCCTGAACTAAGGACTCTTTCCATGGCCCAAGAGAAAATAGAAAAATAGTTCTCTAGGTGGAGATAGCATTGTGTCTTTTAATTAGTAAGGACCACATAGCAGTTGCCTTTGATATCTTTCTTTCGAAGAAAAACGGGCTGTAGATGAACGTCGCGCAGAGGTTGGGAACCGGGAGTTTGCCCTGCCGCTCACGGTGCCGTTGTTCATAGGAGGTCAGCCCGTTCAGTTCAGCTGCTAGGTGAACCTCTTGCAGCCACGTTTAAAGCATTTCATCCTGCTTCCTGGTGGTTAGGTGGCTTACTGTGCTTTTTATTTTTTAAAATTAAGAAACTTTTTTTTTTACAATTCTGCCCACACTCTGTCATCTTTTGAGGCACTTCTTGGCTTTGCCACTTGGTCTTCTCATGACCCTCATGCAGGCATTCCGCCTGGCGGCCTTTTCAGAGTCCTGTTCAGGAGGGCTCAGCCTCCCTCAGCCTTGGGTCCAAGGCTCGATGCTCCTGGCCGACCATTCTCTCCCTGCAGGGAGTCTTCCTGGCAAGGGGTCCTGAGAGAGCCAGCGTTATGCAAATCCCTCCTGGCTGCTCCTTGCGCTGGAAAGCAATGAAGCTGTTGCAGTCGCTTTGTGCGTGTGACCAGGACAGGTTAAAGCAGGTGGGAAGAGGGCACAAGATGATGTTGGCGATCGGACAAGAGAAAGGTCACTCTCCTGAGAAAAAGTCCTCTTAGATGAACCACAACAAGTGTTTTGATAGTGATCTCTTCATAGGAACGAGACATTTTAGCACATATCAGCTGTCTTTGGCTTAACCTCTGGCTGCATGGCTCAAACTAACTATCATTTATTTAGCTTGTAATTCTGCGTATCAGTTGGATCTTTGGATCTGGCCCGCCTCTGCTGGTTGTTCAGGTGTGCCGTCAGCTGGCGGGTCCCCTGGGGTGGCTGGCTCAGGATGGGCTTTGCTGGGACTCCCAGCATCTGGATTCCTGTGGCCTCTTGCCCTCCGGCAGGGTTCTCTGAACTTTGTTCAATGTTGGCGGCGTTCAGAGAGAGCAGGAGGGAGCAAGCCCAGAGCACAAATGTCTTTCAGTCTCTGCTTACACCACGTTTGCTCATTTCCCGTTGGTCCAAGCGAATCACCCTGGTGCGCTGGGCACTCACAGCTATAGGGCGAGGGAACAGGCACCCAGGGGAAAAGGGGTTTCTGGCTGTGTAGGCAGTTACACATGGCTCCAGGGACTGCACGGAGCAAGAGGTGTAGCCTTGAACCTGTTGGGGTCCAGATTTTCAGGCAGTTAATTAGAAAAAACATTAGAGTTGTACGGTTGCCCCAGAGGTATGCAATCCATTTAATCCTCAAGGCCAGAGGTCTCAAGCTGGCAGTGGATAGGAAGTAAGTTCTTTTTTTTCTGCAACATGTTTAAAAGCTTTTTTGTTTTTTCATTTTGAGCCAACATTTAAAATCAAGAGGTTTTGCATAGCTTTTGGCTTTTGAAAAAAGGATGATCTGGCAAGAATCATGCAGAGCCCAGCGCTACTTATTTTTCCCTGGAGCCTGTGCTTTTCAGTCCGCCGTGCCCGTCACAGTCTTCCTGTCGCCTCAGCCCTGAAGCTGAGTGTCATCTGCCACTTGTCAGAGAAATTGTACTGTGGATTTTCTCACAGAAGAGAAACTTCTGCCACCATTTCTAACAAAAGAGGAACAACGAAAGATATACACAGAGTACTACATGGTCCAAGAAAAACAAGGCAAGTGCATTCCTTTGAGTAAGAAGAGAATCTTCTTGTGTGTTTCATCTTCTAGTGGCTGACTAGCTGGGCATGGTGGTGGTGCAGGCCTGTATCCTAGCACACAGGAGGCTGAAGCAGGAGGATCGCCATGACTTTGAGGCCAACCTGAACTACATAGTGAGACCCTGTCTCAAAAAGTACCCAAACGAACAAACAAACTAACAAGAAATTCCACAACACTGTAAAGTTTTTTCCTTACAAGGAACCCCAGAGAACCAGTCAGTTCTTATCTATAGGCATTTGAGTTCTTTTAGTGTCTTCCTCTTTGAGGGCGTAGGGTCAATTTTATAGGCATTTGTAGACTGACTGTTAGCATCATCTTTAGTTCACTGTTACTTTCATTTTGTCCTAGTTTTCTTATCTACTTTATTTTTTATGTTTTTGTGGTGCTGTGGATAGAACCTGAGGCTTCACACAGGCTAGGCAACCACTGAGCTATCTACACTCTCAGGCCTATTTTTATTGTTTTAAGTTGACATTTAAAATATTGTAGTTTTTTTGGTTGTTGTTCTTGTAAACACTAAATTTGAAGCTTTCTGGCTGTTCACAGGTTTATTATAAGAAGACAGCACGGCGTCTGACATTTAATCATGGCACAATTCCCATTTCACTTCCCATACCCCTGCCCTGTCTGATTGTATTCCGGGGTACATTGACCTTGAGCATTTTTTCACCGAAGCTATCTGTGAGCTTCATTCTTTCACTGCTTCCATTTGTATTTTTGTTCTTTTACTTGCTTTGTGTTTGGCTTTCTTTTGTTTTTTTTTTTAAGGCACTCACCGTATCTGTTAGAGAGACCTCTATAAATCGTGTGCCTTCACATACTAGATGTTTAGTAAATGAAGAGATGGATGGATTTAAAGAAAATAAAGTTTTGTTGGATGTATGAGTTCAAAAGAAGTCACTCTAAACAGCTACACTGAAATGAAGATAGATTCTAAATGCTCTCTGATCCAGCAGCCTATTTTGTGTGTAGTGGACATGTTAAGCTAAAATACAGTTGTCTCTTGGAGTCTTTGGGGAATTGTTTCCAGGACCTCCTACAGATACTAAAAATCTATGGATGCTTGTCTCCTTCATAAAATGGCATATTTGCATATAACCCACATTCTTTCATGTACCTTAAATTATCCCTATGTTACTTAACGTACCTAAGAAAGTGTAAATACTGTGTAAATAATCGCTATACTATATTGTTTAGGGAATAACGACAAGGAAAAAACCCTGTGCATTTCAGTACAAATTTCTTTGTATCTAAGCTGGGTTGGATCTGTGGGTGTAGGAGCCACAGATCGAGACCCATCACCCCGGAGCCTGCCTTTGTAGTCTTCTCTTGTGTCTGTGAACCAATGGAACACTTGCCAGTGGGCCAAAAGAGAACCCATTTTTTCTTTTAAACTGTGAAAATTAAAGGCATTCAACAATCTGAGGAGCACTTATTCAAGAAAAATGACTGCATCTCAGTAAGAACAGCGAGCCTCCGGCTCTTGCACCTATCCCATTGCAACTTCCCCAGCTGTGGAGTAGCCTCGGAAACGAATGTCACAGAGGCACGGTAAACCCGGCAGCCCGGCAGCCATGGCGGTTCGCCTTACTCGGAATCACTTAGGTGTGACTGGCTCAAAACGCCCTTGTCGGGGGAATTACTCATAAACAATTACTTAATTGCTTTACTTCACAGCTGCCTGGGGTGGCAATAACCAGGGCAAAGAAAAACCTGATCAAAATTAAAAAAATTTTTTTTTTAAAAAAAAGAAAAGCCAGTCCCCATAGGCACCTTGAAGATCCCCACCACACTCCTGGGAATCTAGAAGAGCACCCATGTGGCGGGGCTGTAGGCTGCCGTGAAGAATTGAGAGGCCCTGTGCTGTTCCTGCATGCCCTGAGCA
Source organism: Chinchilla lanigera (assembly GCF_000276665.1). Taxonomy (NCBI): domain Eukaryota; kingdom Metazoa; phylum Chordata; class Mammalia; order Rodentia; family Chinchillidae; genus Chinchilla; species Chinchilla lanigera. Next base: position 8,871,833 of record NW_004955456.1, read on the forward strand.
CACGGCGGGAGGAGCTAAAGCAGAGGCGCGAGCTCCCGGGGAGTGCGGAGGCCCGACACACTCAGCCCTCGACAGAGGCGGCCAGATTTACTGTGGTGGCATTTAAGGCTATCTCTGTGATCATCAGCTGACCACTGAGTGAGTAAACAGCCTTTAGTGGCCAAATACAGCAAAGCATACAGAGTTAGCTCAGCAGCAGCGAAGACAGCAGCAAACAAAAAGCAAAACAGACAAACCAGAAAGTCTTCTGTGCTGTGTGTCACTTTCTCATTGCTGGGGACACAACTCCCGACGCCGGTAACTTAACGGAGAGGTTGCTTTTGGTTCACAGTGTCAGAAGTTTCAGTCCGTAATCATCAGGCCCAAAGGCAGGACAGCACCGTGAAAGGGTCTGGCGGAGGAGACAGCTCACATCGTGGCGGCCAGGAAGCAGAGAGAGAAGGGAGGAGCGGGGCAGGGAGGTGCGCCCTTCCAGGTCACCCCCAGTGACCCCTTCCTAGTAGTGAGTTAGCTCCAGGGCCCCGTGAACTGTTCACCTTCCAAAGCCCCACATCCGAACACATGAGGCTCTGGGAGATCTAAATGTAAACAGTGCTGAGAGACATCGCATTGCCAGACTTGCCTTGTAGTATAACTTGAAATGTTTAAAAATGTCCAGTTTTTATGAAGAGAAAATTACAAACATACAAAAAAGCAAGAGCGTCTGACCTACACACAGACAAGGAAAAGGCTGATGGAATCTGGCCCTGAGGGTGATGAGATTGGACTTAATAGACAAAGACTTCAACTATTTTAAAATGTGTTCCAAGAACCCAAGTGTTTCCAGAGAACCAAAGAAAAGCCTGAGAATGATGAGTCATCCAGTAACACAGGGTTAAATAAACATGCACCAAAGAGAAATCACAAAGTACATTCATGCCAGTCGTCTCTTGCAGTTATAAAAATACATGTAAAAACAAAAAAGCTGTTTTGTGTCTTGATAGGGGATAATTTTTAAGAGGTTTTTATCCAGTATCTTATCCTTCGCACCCCAGTCTTTCCAGATGTCTTTTTTTTTTTTTTTTTTTTTTTTTTTTTTTTTTGGTTTATTTTCTGAGACACGCTCTCCCTATGTTGTTGAAGCTGGCTTTGAGCTCACTACGTAGTCCATGCTGTCCTTGAACTCACAGCGATCCTCCTGTCTCAGCCTCCAGAGTGCTGTAATTACAGATGTGCGCCACCATGCTGGGCTTGTTTCCAGATTTCAGAAAGGCAGTACAGTGCATACAGTGCATTTTATGTAGCACCCTGTGCCACACGTATAATTAGTTCTGCAACAAAACAAGCTTATTCACACAAATGGAAAAATTAGGAATCAAAAAGGCCCCACAGTAAGTCTGATTTTGCTTCTGTTAAGTTTGGCTTCAAACAGAATAAAACGTTTTCTTGGAGGATTTGGATTTTGGGAGAGTAGGTTTGTTGGACTGGTGAGAAGTGTAGGAGAAAAGCCAGGTGCAGAACAGAGCAGTGTGCCACTGCGTTAAGTGATTTCCCAGCCGGAAGCCAGTTAACTTGCTTCAGCACTGACCGCCTGTGTCACTGGCTGCTTAGATTTTTTTTTTTTGTGAGACGGGGTCTTGTTATGTAATTCAGGTTGGCCTTGAACCATGTAGCCCAGGCTGCATTCAGATTCGCAGCGATGCTCCTGCCCCAGCCGTCTGAGCGCTGGGATTGCAGGTGTGCGCCACCATGCTCCACTAGGCTGTTTCGAGCTTGAGTCAGCCCAGGCTGACTGCTGTGGGCGCTGGAACCTGGCCACAGGCGATGGCTAGTCCCATGTCCTGTGTGAGAGCCTTGGGCGTGGCGGGGGATTCCTTTACCCTGGAGCTCACAGCTCTGCGCCTTTGCCTGTGCTTCTCCTTTGGTTATCTGAGAAGTGATCTCATTCCCTTCCGCAGAGCACTGTCCTCCAGAGGTCAGTAGGGCTTTTACCTTACAGTTAGATCTTCCTTAATTCTCAGAAATCACCTTCTTAGATTTTCCCGCCGCACTCTACCCAGCGTAGCCACGGCGCTGGCACCTCCTGGGAGGCTCGTCCGTGTCTCGTCCCTCCTGAGCCTGCGTGTGGCAGGCCGAGCCTGTGTTGGCGTGGGTGGGATGAGAACGTAGCTTGTGGAAAGAAGCCGAGTTCAGCATTTCTTCCTGAAGGCTCTTAGTTTGGGCTTCTTTTAGGATAGTGGTCATACTCCGCATTTCATGAGTTACCTGTGTCCTCTCGGAGTTTGATACCGTTACCTTCTGTTAGGTTTGGCAGCAGGTAGAGCATGAGACAGAGGCAGGTAAAACAAGCCTTCATTGCTGGCGCGGGAGGGCTGCTAAGACTGCAGAGACCCTCAAAGGACGGGCGGGTGTGTTGGCTTAGATAGAGGCGGATTAGCTAATAGTGAGGAGAGGGAGACACAAGGGAGGAAGATGCGCAAGGCATTGTGGTGGGGTTGGATTGGACGGGGTTGGCGTGCGTGTGAAGAAAGGAGGCGGTGAGCTTATCTTGGGGCCTGAAGAAGAACAAAGAAGTGTGTCCTGGCCAGTGCCGTTTTGGGATTTTGGGTATCTATCACCTTTCTGCAGGGATTAGAATACCGACCCATGTTTTGAATTTTGTGCAGGGTCAGGAAGGTGGGCCGTGGAGCTTCTGGGAGACTTGGGCCTCGTGTTGGCAGTAATTCTGCATGGAATCGTGTACAAGCTGCCTAGCTCCTTAACCTCAGCTTCATCTTGAAAATGGGCCTAAGCGGCAGCTGCCTGGTTTTTCTGTGTGGATTCAGGGATCTGAGGAGGAGGATGAAGCAGGTGGCCCGGTGTGCGCAGGGCGTCATGTTGGCCCTAGCGAATGCTAGTGCTCTTCTCCTCCTCCATCCTTCTCTGCTTAGTTATTTGGCCCGCTCTGACAGCCCCAGATTGCCGTAGAGATTTGAGTTCTAATAACACTGGATGTTTGGACCACTCTGGTTATTTTTTGTCTTAATGGGAGAATCAAACTTCCTATTTACTTGGATTTCTTACAAACATAAAATCTCTCTCCTTTTTCCTTTCTGTAGATATTGTTAAGCCTCATTCTACCTACCAAGCTATATTCCTTGCAGGGTAGAATGACATTTAATAATGTCCATAGAAAGGAAAAGATGGAAACGGATTTTTTATGTTCAATAGTTGGTGCATTTCTACATAGGATCATTCTGTTTTTTGGTACCAGGAATCAAACTTATGACCTTGTGCTTGCAGGCAGGTGCTTGTGCCGCTGAGCTATATCCCCTGCCCCATAGGATCATTCTTGACTCAGATTTAAAATTAAGATGAAAGGTCATTGTAATAATCACATCAAGAGTTATTGACCGCTTTTACTGGGGGTTGGGGTTAAGGTTCTGTGTCCCAAGTGTTGTCCTTTTTAATTGTTATTAGCAGAGATGTGAGCTTCGCAGACACAGGGATTTTTTTTTTTTTTCCTCCGGTACCGGGAACCGAACTCACGACCTTGCGCTTGCCAGGCAGGTGCTTTTGCTGCTGAGCTAAATCCCCAACCCCAACACAGGGATTATTATGGTGGCTTTAATGATACAACATTCTCTTGCCTTTTAGAAACTAAAGTGGTGCGGTCTCCGTACAGACAGGTGGATGACTGAGCTGGGAGCCTCGTTGCCAGGCCTGGTGCATGGGGGCCAGGACTAAGAGGAAATGAGACCCCCAAGGCTTAGGAAGACCCCCTTCAAGACCCCATTTCTGCTGCACAGCGCCTCAGAAATGAACTCTAAAATTCTAGGGACCTTTCCTCTTTTCCATCCTTTCTCTGCTCCCTGGCAGAAGAGCTATAGACTTCCTTGATTGCAAGCTCTCAGGCATTTAGTATTGATTACAGTTCCTTTATAGTGCTGTCACATCCAGGGCTTTCTTTTTGTAAAAGTAACAGTAGTTTGTACAAGAAGAGCGGCCTATGGGCTTTAGTATCCATCATCTTAAGTAGTTACGGAGGCATAGTGAAGAGGTCGAGCCCTTCCCATTTTGCACAGGAAGCCGTATGCCAACGTCCTGCAAATATCCGATGGTGACAGCGCGCAGGAAGCACGCAGGCAACCTTTTCGGGTACGAGTTAAAATAGCATCGCTTGTCCCTTACTGAAGAGGCCTCCAGCCAGGGAGCGATGAGACAGAGGCTGCGCGTACAGATGCGGTTGTTTTACATGCTCAGTAATCAGTGCCTTGCGTGGCAGTGACACACTGCGGAACTTGTAGGGGTTTCCCCTGCATATCAGTATTGCAGGGGTTTAAAACAATCGGAATCCGCCTGTGTTGTAGTCACCTCCCTCCTCCCTGTGGTCAGAGCTTCTTCACTTTTAATAACTTTGGGTCTAGACACTTGTTACTTTTCGTATGTCACTAAGCCAGATCATTGCAAATACTTGTTTGGCCTACATTCCCTTAAACGTTTTGCCTGCCTAAGTCAACTACAGTCACTAAAAAGTAGCCTCAAGTATCTGCCTATGTGGCTGGATACAAAGCCAGCCCTTCAGCGTCTTATGTCACTTGATAAGGTTGATACTGATAGATGTAAAAAGCACACAGACCACTTTAAAATGGTGAATTTTGTGGCAAGTGAGTTATTTCTGTCTTTTAAAATGCATTGCATTTGAAACAAAAATAACAGGGCTGGGGATTTAGCTCAGCGGCAAAGCGCCTGCCTGGCAAGCACAAGGTCGTGAGTTCGATTCCTGGTCCTGGAGAAAAACCAAAAACCAAAAAAAAAGAAACAAAAATAACATGTAAGCAACATTCTAGAGGTAAATGTGAAATACTGTGGAGGAATTGTAGAAAATTAATTGTGGGAGAATTTGGTACGAGGATTATTAAGAAGGGATTTCTTTCTTCTAGTCCGAACTTCATGGAAGAGAAGTGTTTATGAAATCCACTTGACAGACAGAAGACAGGGAGAAGCTTTGGAAAACATGCAGTCTAGATGTAAAGCATAATTTGCAAAATACGTAATAGCTAAGTGTGCAGTTACGGATTTGAGAGGAGTCCAGACTGACTATATTCATGGACAGTGGTTGGAGGCAGAGAGTAGTACGCATGTCCAGCAGCCAGTTCTGTCCCGAGTCCCATTCCAGCTTTGCTTAAAACTTCCCTGTGAGTCACTGCTTGCTCACACGGGCTTACTTCTGCTTCCAGAACCTGCACAGTCTCGAGGTTTCAGCTGCAGAAGTCTGGGTAGCAGAGTTTATGGGGAAAAAAGCTCGGTCTAAGAGCTCCTCTAACTGCCAAGGTGATGCTAAAATTAGATCTAATTGTGTTTATTTTCCATTAAAACCTAGTGTTGGAAAAGTTACTGATTTCAAGTAATTAATGTTTTCAATTTATTAGGGGTGGTGTCCAGTCATTTAACATAAATAACCAGGGAGTCTCTGTATCACTTCATTCAGTCATTACTTCAGCCTTCCGGGCAAAGTAGAAGCCTTGGAGCCCAAGGCAGTGTTTACGCACCACATCGATTACAGATTGTGAATCCTATGTCATGAAAAGCCTAGGTAGGCATAATTTTCTTTTCTTCTGTTTAATTACCAAGAAACCTGAAGCCAGTTACTCAGCTGTATGTCAGTGTGGATGCCAGCACCAAAGACAGTCTGAAGAAAATTGACCGCCCACTCTTCAAGGATTTCTGGCAAAGATTTCTTGACAGTTTAAAGGCCTTAGCAGCAAAGGTAAGAATTACGATGTCTTAGCAATGAGTGTGTGCTCGCTTCGGCGGCGCGTATGCTAAACAATACATAAAAAAAGGAAGAGAGAATGGAGAAGGGTTTTCTCCTGTTTCCTTTTTAAAAATAGAGACTAAATAAAACTTTTAGCTTTTTAAGACTTCTTTTTTTTTTTTTTTTTTTTTTTGGAGACAGGACCTCATTATGTAGTCAGACTGGGCTTGGACTCCCTAATCCAGACTGGCTTCAAGCTCACGTGATCCTCCTGCCTCAGCCTCACAAGTGCTGGGATTACCTGTGTGTGCCATCACACCCAGCTCAAGACTTCCTCCTTTGAGGAATGTGAACATTTAGTACATTTACCCAGTTCAGTAAGAGTTTACTTTCAGTGAGTCTCTCAGGTTGTAGCACCGTGCCTGTTGTATACCATTTGCTCTTCATGCATACAGAAAGAGAGAGGCACCTGTGTTCGCAGACCTGGCAGTTTCCTGGGCCTGGTGTTGCCTGACAGGCTGCATGTTGAACATCCCAGGAGGCGTTAGGTGTACAGCTGGATTCAGGCGTCACCGTCCCAGAAGACGTCCCTTCCTGTCCTTTGCGCCCCTCAGACTCTGGTGTTCCAGACCCACCCCACCCGGCCTCAGTGTTGGCGGCCAGGCGTGGTGTCTGCTTCGGTCCAGGCCTGCCGCCTCTGCTTCGCTCCCACTGCGGGCTTCCACTTTCTCCTGTGTCCTTGGGAGCCTTCTGCTCCTACCGAGGAAGGCCTCTCCTTTCCATTCTTTCACCGTGGAAACCGTGTGCCTCCCGCTCAGCTTCACGCTCCCTCCGTGTGCGGCCGTTTCCAGCTGCCGTGCTGCATGTCTGTTATGCGGAGTCTTCCATGTATGAAGACTTTTTTCCCTCCTGTTTTATCCTAGGCCCTCTGCCAGGTTGGATCCTTTGCGCATGCCTGAATTCTGTAGTGTCTAGCACAGCATGTTTTATGGCTTTAATAATTTTTTTTTTTTTTAAAGAATGAATGAATGGAAACTTAATAGAGCTTAGTGTTATGTTGTATGCATTTTTCTGGCTGTTCAGCTACTTAATTTTTTTCATGCTCTTTTAACAGTGGTGTTGTTTTTAAAAAAAATCTAAAAAGACACCGCTTTTGTTTCTCAATTGTCTTGGATTATTACAAAAGTAGAAGGCTGTCCTGTCTTTGGGCTTTGCCTCCGGCTGACCCTCTTCACTGGTTACCGGGACAGAAGACACAGAGCATCCGAGTCAGTGTTTAGTGGAGACTCAGTGTCAGGAGCTCGCAGACACTCTGAGACACATCGGAGACTGTTGTCTTGGGTGGGTTTGGAGTCAGAGCGTGGAGGGTACCAAGAAGGCATTAGCAGAAGAGCTTCATAGCCTGCTTTTTTCTTTGGCCAGAATTTTCCACAAAAGGACTTCTCAGCCTGAAGTCACTAGGCTTTGGATGTTCCACTCCAAGTACTCTGGGTTGTCTCATTGGTAGTAATGTAGTAACGTTGAGTTCTACAGTATTTTCTAACACAGGAGCATTTTTTTGTTGTTTTTTTTTTGCTACTAGCAGTCAAACTCAGGACGTTTTAAACATAACTTCACTGTTGCCTTCCTGTAACTCCAGGTGGAAAAGTTGCCTTGGGCCATTTAAACTATTTGCTCACAATTTAGGGCAATTGTTTTCTAAGCGTTTTGTAGTAATTAGAGTTAATGCTTTTTATTCTTTTATTGTTTATGTTGCCATTTAAGAGAGGTCTGTGGTTGGAAGCCACTCTTAAAAGGTTAAATTAACTCAAGATGTTATTTTCTTCAGAATAGTTGATAATCCCTGTAATCCCAGCACACAGGAAGCTGAGGCAAGAGGATTGCCGGGAGGTTGAGGCCAGCCTGGGCTGTGTAGTGAGTTCAAGGCCAGTCTGAGCTACAGAGCGAGACCCTGTCTCCAAAAAAAAAAGAAACCCAGCAAGATAGGATTGTTTTACTGCCTTTAGCACTCAAGAGTAAACATGTATGTTATAGCTATATTTATTAGATATAAAAATATTAACAAAATATGATATCATTTGAGTTTTTAAGTAGAAGTGCTGTATGAAATATCTTAATGAGAACATCCACACTATTATCTTCTGTTACTTGCTTGGGTGTTTAGTATACCTGAGCAAGGAAGGGCATTAGGAGAGAGAATTTTTTGAATCTTACAAACAAGGAAATTTGATTTATCCCCACATTTTCCATCTACTTATTTATGCCAGTGCTGTCCGAAGTAGAAGGTAGAGTATTTTGTTTTTTGACTCTTGGCAGTCACAGCATTTACATTTCTGATCTTTATCTTTGTCAAAATGTTCCTTTGCAATATGAGGAGAAGAATATATTGGTACTTGAGTATGTGGGGCTCCAAAACAATTCTGTCAAGATAACAGGGCGAAAAATGCGTTAGCTGCTATTTCTGGCTCACGGCTACTTCCCAGTTTTTTTAGAAAGAGTAATCCTTGTGCAAGACAAACACTGCCTACCTTCAGCAGTAGACCTTTATCAGCAGTGTGACCATATGCGTTTCTGCTGGCTCACAATTATACCAGTCCAGACCCTGTAGGAAACGGAAACACTTAATCCTGTCCATGTTGAAGCAGTAGCACTGCCATTCTTGAAAGCTCATATTTAAAAAGGAAAAGACAAACATAATTACCTGCAGTACATGTTGTTGGATATCAGAAACGAACACTGTCCTCTTTGTACAATGTTAGGGTGTTCTGACCTCACCTCATTATTGCTCCCATGTTAGGGAGGCTGAGTGTACGGTAATTAGGTAGTTCTCTACCTAATACTTGACAAGACCAGTGCTTACATGTGGCCCACAATTTGCTACTTACAAAGCAAGTATTTACTGTTTGACCTTCTCATCTCTGAGTATAAAAATAGTATGTGTGGATTGTGAAAATGTTTGAAAGTAGAGAGAAACACAAAGTAATGAGGAAAGAAATTACCTCTAAGTCCAGCTTGAGATGCTAACTATTGACCCTTGAAGCGCTTCTACATAATCCTTCTTTGCGACTAGAGAAGGTACTGTTTACCTTCATGGTTCAGTTTTTTGTTGTTTAGCATCGTGCCAAACGTTGCCCATGCTATTAAACCCCCCTGTGGTGCTCATTTTTAAGACAGTGTCATCTTCCATCTTCCCAGTTTCCTGCTTGGGGCCAGCAGCAGGGAGCAGCAGGAGAATGTGGTATTGCTGTGTTTCTGTCCCCATCTCGGGCCTTACCCGGGCTACACACCGGAGAGGGAGGCCCAGCCGCCCGCTCTTCTCAGTTGCGGTGTGTACAGCTTGTCGTGTGTCAGCACTGGTAAAATTGGATGCACCCGGAGGTGGCAGGGCCGCTTCCCTTGGCAGCGTTGTGACTTTCGTAGTGCAGAGACATGTAGAACATAGTACGGACAGTAGTGACCGTTTGGGACTCTGCAGTGCCCGCGAGTCAGCAGAACATCGTGCCTTCCTCCTGTGTTTCAGGTCGAGCCCCTCTGTTTCCCTCGTTCCCCCTGGCGCCTCTGCTTGGCAGCCTGTTTGGCATATTTCCCATCTTCAGTGCCAGTCTGTTCTCGAACCTTCACCATCTTGCCGGTCTGGATATCTGCTGTATATATTAGTACATATTAATTTTACAAAGTACTGGGTTCCATTTTAGCCGTTTCTTAGATGCATATCCCTCGTATATCCCTCCCCCTGATTCCCTTCCTCTCATCTAATAGTTTCCTTGCTACTTTTATGTCATCCTGTGTTTTTTAAGATTTTACATGTGTAGAAAAATATACAACACTTAACCTTTCTGAGTCTAGCTTAGCTTGATGATCTCCAATTCCATCCATTGTCCTCCAAACAACATAATTTTATTCTTCTTTACGGCTGAATAATACTCCATTATGTATATATACCACATTTTCTTTATCTATTCATCCAGGGATGGGCATTTAGGCTGGCTGGGTATCTTGTCTACTGTGAATTGTGTTGCAGTAAACATGGGTTTGTAGATATCTCTATAATGTGTTGACCTTAATTACTTCAGGTATATACTAAGGGTGGTTATAGCAGAGTCTTATGTTAGTTCTATTTTTAGTTTTATTTTAGAGAGAGAGAGAGGAAAAAAAAAAGACAAACATAACAATGAAACTGAGTTTCCAAACAAGTTAGTAGGACAGTTACAATAGTTGATACATAGCATATTGTTGTCTTCCTAGGAGTTATTCAGAGTAGAAGATACAGGCATGATACCTTGTCTATACAATATTAGCAGAAACCTTTTTTTTTTTAGTGAACTAAGAGAAACTAGCTGTATAACAATCTTAACTATCTGGTGTCTGCATATATTTTTTCCTTTTTTCCTTTCTTCCTTCCCCCTTTCCCCATTGTAGATGGTCTTTTCTTTTGAACAGTTTTTGAGAAATCTTCATACCGGTTTCCGTAGTGGCTCTACTGATTAACATTCCCACCACAGCGTGGAAGGGTTCCTTTTTTTCCTGCATCCTTATCAGCATTTATTATTGTTTGCTTATTTCTTTGCAGTACTAGGGATTGAATTTAGGCTCTTTGCACTGAGTTACATCTCTAACTCTTTTATTATTGTTTATTTTGAGACAGCGTCTCATTAAGTCACTAAGTTGTCTGGGCTGGGCTTGAACTTGGAGCCCTCGTATCTCAGACTCTGAGAGTGCTGGGGTTGCGGGTGTGCACCGCAACACTGTTTGCTTTTGCATTCATTATGATAGCCCTTTTCACTGGGATGAGATGGAATCTCAGCGTTGTTTTGATTTGTATTTCCCTGATAGCAAAGGATGTACTCACTGGCTATTTGTATTTTGTCTTTTGGGAAATGTCTATTCAGTTTATTTGCCCATTTTTGATTGGATTATTTTTGAGTTAAGTTTTTTGAGTTCCTCACACATTCTGGAAGAATGACTGGCAAAGATTCTCTCTCATTCCGTAGGCTGTCTTTTTACTGGTAATTGTTTCCCTTGCTGAGAAGATTTTTATGTTGGTACAGTCCCATTGGTCCATTCTTGTGGTTATTTCCTTAGCTCTTGGAGTCCTGTTTAGGAAGTCTTTGCCTGTGCCTTTGGCTTTAAGTGTTTCTGCTGTGCTTACTTCTAGCAATTTCAAAGTTTCAGATGTTCGTTTATTTATTTTTCAGACATGGTATCACTGTGTGGTCCATCCAGGCTGGCCTTGAGCTCACAGTGATCCTTCTGCTTCAGCCTCTCGAGTGCTGGGATTACAGGCGTGTGTCACCACGTCTGGCTAAGTTTCATTCAGGCGTGTGCCACCACACCTGAAAACTTATATAAAGTATAAGTTATATATATATATATATGTTATACATTATACATATTATATATTATATATGTTATACATTATACATATATATTATATGTTATACATTATACAAGTTATACATATATATGTTATATATATATAACTTCTATAACTTATACCTTATACTTAGGTCTTTGATCCATTTTGAGCTGATTTTTGTACAGTATGAGAAATGGGGATCTGGTTTCAGTCTTCTTCATGTAGATGTCCAGTTTTCCCAGCACCATTTGATAAAGAGGTTACCTTTTCTCCAACATGTTTTTGGTCCCTTTCTCAAGAATCAGATTGCTGTAGCTGCGGCAGTTTCTTTCTTTCTCCTCTGTTCTGTTCTGCTAGTCTGTATGTCTCTTTTGATGCCGGTTCCATGCTGTTTTTGTTATTGAGGTTCTGTGGTGTATTTTGAAGTTGGGTATCATCAGACCTTCAATTATTGCTCTTTTTGCCCAGGCTTACTTTTGCTATTCTGAGTCTTTCACGTATGAATTTTCAGATTGTTTTTTCTAGTTCTTTGAAGAATGTTATTGGTATTTTGATGAGGACTGCATTGAATCTGTAGATTGCTATTGGCAATATGACCAGTACCTTGCCAATCCGTGAACATGTCTTCAATTTCTTTCTTCAGTGTTCTCTTTTCACTGCAGAGGTCTTTCATCCTTGATTCCTAGGTATTTTAATTTTGAGGCTATTGCAAGTGGGATTGCTTCCCTGGTTTGTGTTTCAAGTTCATTATTAGCATGTAGGAAAGCTACTGAGTTTTGTGTGTTGATTTTGTATTCTGCTGCTTCGCTGAGTTTTAAAAAATCAACTCTAAGAGTCTAGTAGAGCTTTTAGAGTCTTGTAAGTATAGGATCATATCATGCACAATCACAGATAATTGGACCTCTTTCTTTCTTATTTATAACGTTTTTTTCCCTTTCTCTTGCCTAATTGCTCTGACTAAAATTTCTAGTACAATATTGTACAGGAGTGGTGAGTATCGACATTCTTTTCTTGATTTTGGTCTTGATTTTAGAGGAGATGCTTTATGTTTCCCCCCTTGAGTATGGTGCTGGCTCTGGGTTTGTCATATATAGCCTTTTATTATGTTGGTGTAAGATCTTTCCATATGTGGTTTCTTCATGAAGCTTTTGTCATGTAAGGGATGTTGAATTTTGTTGAAGGCTTTTTCTGCATTAGTTGAGATAATCATATAATTTTTATCCTTGATTCTATTTATATGGTGTATTATTTGTGTTGATATGTGTATGTTGAACCATCCTTGCATCCCTGGAATGAGACCAGTGTGATCGTGGTGTGTGATCTTTTTAATGTATTGTTGAATTTGCTTTGGAAGTTTTTATTAAGGATTTTTGTTTTGGTGTTTATCAAGGGTATTGGCCTATCGCCGTTTAGGGCTTTTGATAATACAAACAGCCTGCTGCAGTGCATACGCCATAGATTCACCACCACTGGTTTATTGTTTTTTCTTCTTGCTGTGTCCTTACACTGGCTTTGCAGAGTGAGTTTGGAAGTATTCCTTCTGTTTTATTTCATGAACAGTTTGAGGAGCTTTGGTGTTCTGTTTTAAAGGTCTGATAAAATTCAGCAGGACATTCATCTGGTCCTGCAGTTTTTGTTTCTTATTCTCACCTTTATCAAGGCTTTACTTTGGGCCTTTACCTTCATGTCACTTGTGGGACCCTTTTCCATAGGTAGAGATTGCTCAAGGTTATCAACACCCCCCAGCTTGAGTTTAGTACCATTTTACCTGCTCTTTTTTGGCTAATGTAATATTCTGGTTTTAGCCGCTGGTGAATTCAGAAGACTCCTGTGCTTCACCTGTGTAGCAGTGGCACCCGAAGCCAGTCTCTGCAAGCTGGTTATTTCCTTCTAGTCCTAGGAAGTTTCTTAGTAATGAGATTTCCTCCACACGTAAGCTCGTTTTAGGGAAATATAAATGTATTGCATATTAGGTTTATATCGCGGAATCGGATGTCTAGTAGATAACTGCTTGTATGGGTAAAGATGGACTATAATTGTGTAGATTTGAAAGTCAGGTCTTTAGCAGTAGATTGTAGTGGAAGGCAAGGGCGTGGATAGAATTACCTAGGAAGTGCCTAAAGAAGACTGAGAAAGGAGCTGTAGGGAAGAAAAATGTTAACATTCTCAAGATAAAGGCTTAGAGAGACTGGGAAGCATTTGATGAAGATGTTGGTTCAGTCCCTCGCAGGCACCTGGTATATTACGTACAGTTCAGGGGTGCCACGAGTTTCCAGAAAGCTAACAAAGTAAAGGTCAAGGCAGGATGCAAAAGAAGCCTGGTTTACCAGTTGGTTTGTAATTACTGTGTCAAGAAGAGAGACGGCATGGTGTTCTGTGTGGAGGCCTTTGTGTGATGGAACGAACGAGAAGGATGAAAGGAGGGTGAGGGAACCGTCGTAGGAACATGAGGAATATTCGCCTTTGAGCCAAGAGCACGGAGGTGATTTAATGCAGAAATCAAAGGCATTTCCTCTTACCGCTTGCAGAAGTGTGTAACCATATCTGCTAGAAATCACTTAGAAGATAAATATTCCCACAGCGAAGAAAATAAGATGACTCAGCTACAGCACAACTCAGAAGTGACCACCGCGCTGTCGTGATCGGGCTGTGCTGTTAACAAACCCACACACTGTGTCTGTCTGCACTGTCAGAATTCATTGGCCATCAGGAGACTCACAAGCTACTGTGTCAGCTTCCTGGGTTTCACTTCACCGAGCACAGCTGGTTTCGCTTGGAGTGGTGACCGTGGCAAGTACAAGTTCTGTGTTCCTCGTTTTGTTTGGTATTGGGCAGTCGACTTAGGGCCTTCGCACTTAGCCCTTTTTTAGTTTTTACTTTACTTTGAGACAGGCTGTCACTATGTTGCCCTGGTTGGGCTTGCATTTGTAATCCTCCTGCCTCAGCCTTCCAGAGTGCTGGGATTATAGGTGTGCATCACTGTGGCCAGCACCTGTAACATCCAATCACATGTCACAGCCCACACAATTCTGTATAGGTTATAGAAAAGCAGAGAAAGGGGAAAGAGTCATTGTGATGGTCAGGTCTTGTCCAGGCAGAGGGCCTGGCATGGTGTCCTCCTGCTGAGCTGGGGACAGAAAGGAGCTCCTTGCCCAGGTTGTCCGGGGCAGAGGTCTTGAGTACACCAGAGGCATGCGGATGCAGCAGCAGCATCACGCGGTCAGTCTGCGGTGCTTCTCCTCCCTGCTGCCTCAGCGGAGGCGTCTGAGTTGGTCTGTGCCTCTGGGTGTCCCATATGTGCCCAGGCGATTCCTTATTAGCACGAGTAAGCTGCTTATCAGTCTGGGCCTTAGGATTGTGCTGGGCCGATGGTTGTTTACTTGCACAAGTCCCAAGGCCCACCCCCGCCTCTTAGCCTTTGTACCCCACATGGGCAAACTGGGGCGCTGAAAATGCGCTGTCAGTCAGAACAGGGCCAGCAGGAAAGTGCGGCACACTCCCTGTTTTGCTGTGCGCCTCCTACACTATACACGTGTGTAAATGCGTGTGCGTACTTACAAAGAGGAGTTACATTTTTGTAACTATTTTTATATGAAAAACTATACCAAGTAGAAGACTTCAGTGAAATCATTTCTTATGTGTACTTGAGTGTCTGATTTTTTTTTTTTTTTTTTGCTCAGTGCCGTTTTGACAAAAACATTGTTTGAAGATGTTTGTAACATCTTCTAAGATATTACAAGTAATAGTGCTTCATTCATTTCTGTTATTATGTAGTATGGGCCATGAGTTATTTAGTGTTTTTACTATTGATGGGCGTTTGAATTGTTCCACAGTTTTGACTATCACAAATGATTTTCATGGACATTCTTATTTTTTTGGTGCCTATATATGTGCATTTCTATTGGAGATCTCTCTATAATTATATCATTTATATCTATATCTAGCTTTAGTATAAGATAAATATATGTCTTGCACTTTAGTAGATGATACCAGCTAGTTTTTCAAAGTAATTTGTACCTATTGAAACCTTCACACATAGTATATGAAACGGCCAGTTTTTCTATATTCCCACTAACCCTGTTTTTGTTTTTTAGCTACCCAGGTTGTTGCTTAGTGATAGTACACTGTGATTTTTGTTTTGTGTCTCTCCAGTGAATATCTTTTATGTCAAGTATCTTCACATGCCTCTTGGCCATTTGGATATCTTTTTTATGTAAATTGTATGCTCATATCTCTTGTCTGCTTGTATTTGGATCATTTTTCTTATTTATTTGTAGATATTTTTAAAAACACATTCTGTATGCAAGTACTTTGTTAGATATATGTACTAAAGATATCTTCTCCCAATCTGTCTTTGTCAGTTTAACTCTTAATAGTATTTGTTTAAAAGTTTTTTATTTTAACAAAGGGTAGCATGGCAGAGGAGCATCGCAGAGGAGAAACAGTTCATGGTAGGCAGTTTTTACAAATTATATGTTTAATGCTTTTTATCTCCTGTTTATGAAATCTTTGCCCACCCGAGGTCATGAAGATAGTTTCTTATGGTTTCTTCTTTCAGAGTATTATTTTTTTCTTTCATATTTGAGCCTGTGAACCATCTCAAATTAATTTTGTGTAATTAATTTTGTATAGTAAGATGGCAGGTTTTTTTTTTTTTTGAATCAGGGTCTTGCTATGTAGTTCAGGCCAGTTTTGAACTCGCTATGTAGCCCAGGCTGGCCTTGAACTTGCGGTGATCTTCCTGTGTCAGCCTCCTGAGTTCTGGGGTTATAGGCATGCAACACTATACCCAGCTAGGATTTTTTTTTTTTTTTTTTTTTTTTAAAGGGACTTTAGACTCACAACAAAATTGAGTAGAAGGTACAGAGATTTCTTTTATAGGGGCAGATGTTACCCATTATCAACACTATCTACCAGAGTAGTATTTGTTACAGTTGATGAACCTGCATCCACCTAACATTTTTGTCTTACTTTTCTCATTGTTGAGACAAAATACCTGACACCTAGAGTTAAAAGAGGAAAGGTTTATTTGGCTCAAAGTTTGTGGAGGTTTCAGTTCGTAGTTGGCTGGCTCCAAGGCAGGGTGGCATGGTAGAGGGGCATCACAGAGGAGAAACAGTTCATGGTAGGCAGAAGGCAGGAAGCAACAAGCAAAAGCAGGGACCCTCTCTCTGTCCCTTACCTGTTGTCCAGGCTACCCACCAATAGGGCAGGTAGCACTCACATCCACAGTGGGACAGCCTTAATCCTATCATCACATCATAAATCAATACCAGCATCACATCCTTCATCCCAGCAGCACACACCGAAGATGCAGCCACCTCTGAAAAGCCCCACCTATGACCACATGAGACTTTAGAGGGACATCTAGATACAAGCCCTAACAATTACAATCCACAGTACATATTTTCCAGTAGGGTTTATTGTTGGTGTTGTAACTCTGTGGGTTTGGACAAATGTGTAACAGCATATACCCACGATTATAAAATTATACTCTCTCTGTTTATCCCTCCTTTGGAACCCTAGCACCAGTGCTCCTTTTACTGTGTCGTGGTCCTTCATTTTCCAGAGTGTCACATACTAGTTGGAGTAAGTGTGTAACCTTCTCAAATTGGCTTTTTTCATTTGTTAATATTCATTAAAGTTCCCTCCTTGTCTTTTTGTGGCTTGATAACTATTTCTTTTTAATGCTAAATAATATTCCATTGGCTAGGTGTGCTAATTTATTTATCCATTCACTTTCTGGAGGAAATCTTGATTACTTCCAAATTTGACAGTTTTGCATAAAGTCCTGTAAACATCTTAGGTGTATGTTGTTGTGTGGACATAGGTTTTCAATTCACTTTGGTAAATGCCAAGAGATTTGATTGCTAGGTTGTAAGAGTTAGGTTTAGTTGTGTAAAAAACCACCAAACTCTTCCTCCACAGAGAGTTTTGCCTGTCTGCGTCCTTGCTAGCATTTGGTGTCAGCATCCTGGTTTGGACAAGTCTAATAGGAGTGATTCTCACTGCTGTTTTATTTTGCATTTCATTCATGATGTGTAAGTAGATCAGTGTTTCATGTTATTTGCTATCTGTATCTTCTTTGGTCAGGTGTCTTGTAAAATCTTGGGCCCATTTTTTAATTGGATTATTCATTCTCTTATTGTTGGGATTTAAGAATTCTTTGTATATTTTAGAGAAGAGTTCTTTATCAGATATATCTTTTGCAAATTCTCCCAAATATTGTTATGTGGAGTTATGATTTTATGCTAGGTGCTGTAGTACTCTTGTAAACAATATAAATATTATCCTTGTCTCCAATTTTTTTTCTCCCATTCTGCAGCTTGTCTTTTATCTCTTGACATTGTCTTTCTCAGTGCAGAAAAATTTTAAATATTAATGCAGTCCAGCTTACCAGTTCTGTCTTGGGAGGGTCATGCCTCTCCTGTTGTGGTGGAAGACGTCTCTCCCATCCCAAGGCCATCTGTGCTTCTCCAGGGTCGCTTCTGTAACTCTTCGTTTTGCCTTTAACATCAGGTCTGTGATCCATTTGGAGAAAGTGAGAGTCTGTGTCTTGCTTCCTCTTTTGCATATGGATTTCCATTTAACACCATTTGTTGAAAAGACTGTCTTCTCTGCATGGTAGTATTTTTGCTCCTTTGTTAGAGATCAGTAGACTATTTATGTGGGTCTATTTCTGGCCTCTATTCTGTTCCATTTGCTTTTCTTTCAACAAGACTACATACATTTCAGGTGGTTTTTGGTATAGTTGGGTTAATATCTACAATATTTGTTACAATTTGGATTTGTTGCTCTTGTTCTTTGTTCCTGTTTTTATCTTCTACACTTCTGTCCTTTGTGGTTTTAGTGGAACATTTTGTACGATTCCATTTTTCTCTTTTCTTGGCACACCAATTATACTTCTTTTGTTACTTTTTAGTGGTTTCCCAGAGTTTGCAGTATACACTTACAGCTAATCCAAGTTTGTTTTCAATTATATGCCGCTTTATGTGTAGTGCGAGTACTTGACAGGACCAAAATAATTCTCATTCTTCTGTCCCTTCCTTTGTGTCGTTGCCACCCTTGGTTTCACTTGTACATAAGCCTACATAATAAAACAAAATACATTGTTACTATTTTTATTTTAAAAACACTGTTATCTGTTAGTTCAACAAAGAATAAGAAAAATAAAAGTTTTAATTTTGGTTGGGGTTAGCTCAGTGGTAAGAGGTTCCCCAGCACGGTAAAAAAAAGAAAGAAGAGAAAAGTTGTATTCTTCATCTTATCTCTGATGCTCCCCTTTATACACATCTGAGTTTCAGACCTAGTTCATTTTCTTTTTCTCTGAAAAACTTCTTTGCACATTCTTACAAGGCAAATCTACTGAATAATAAATTCCCTTGATTTTTATATAAAAAGTATTTCTCCTTTAGCTTTAAGGATAATTTCCTAGGGTACAGAATTCTAGATATTTCTTCTCTTTCAACACTTTAAATATTTCACACTGAGCTACATCCTCAGACCTTTATTTATTTTATTTTGATGCAGGGTCTTGGTACATTGGCCAGGTTGTTCTTGAAATTTGTAATTCTCCTACCTCAGCCTCCCACAGTGCTGCAGTTATAGGCACACCCCATCATACCTGGTTCAAGTTTTTCTTTATCTTTCTTTGATTTTATATATGAATACTGTTTTTCTGGCATCCACTTTGCTTTGCATTTTCTAAGCCTCCTGTGCTGTGGTCTGGTGTTTAATTTTAACTTGCGGAAATTTCAGTCATTTTTGTTTCAAATAACTGCTTTTGTTCTTTTCTATCTTCCTGTGATTTCTGTTGCATATACTTACGCAAATATTTCTGAGTAGTTCTTAGATATTCTGTTCTCGTTTATTCTGGCCTGTATTTTGCTTTTCACTTTTAAAGGTTTCCGCTGAGATCCCCTGGAGCTCAGAGACAGCTTCCTCAGCTGCGTCCAGTCTCCCAGACACTCTTCCCTTCGGTCGTAGCGTCCCTGATGTCTAGCATTTCCTTACAGTCTGCGGATTTCCTTCTCTAACATTGCTCATGTGTTCTCGCATGCTGTCTACTTTATCCACTAGAGCTCTTTACCCGGTAATCACTGTTATTTTAAATTCTCAGTCTGATAAGATTCCAACATCCTTGCCCCGTGTGGGGTTTTGATGTTTGTTTTGTCGCTTTAAACTTTGTTTTTTGTCCTGTAAGTTTTTCCAGGTAGCTGGACAGGACGTACGGGGGGAAGGAATTGCTCTCAGCGGGCCTGTGCATGTGCCAGTAAAGTGTCGCGGAGAGGAGCGATGCGTATCCCATTTTGGGTCTCCGTCTTTGCCTGTACTCTGACCTGTGAGTCTCACAAGTCTTCCTGTGAGTTTTCTCCTTTCTACATAGACAGCACGCTGGGAATGACTGGAGGTGGGAGGTGACCTTTCCCTCCTGTGAGCCCCTTGCTGGCTGGCGCTGGGGATCGGCCTTGCTCTCGGTCAGCGAGGCCCTGCCAGACCCGCAGGTTCAGTTCTGGTGAAGTGGCTCCTCCTGACACAGCTGACCTTGTGAGGACAGAGGGCCTTGGCACATTTCACGGGGCTCCCTTTCCCTCCCCTCCCTGACTCCCAAGGGGTTTTTCTCCTGTATCCACTATGAGAATGTGCTAGAGCCCCAAGAAGCAGAACTTAAAAACGTGAGGGCCTCCTGTGATGGGCTTCCGGTTCTTATGCGTCAGCTAGGTTTCCCCATGCCGGTGTGCGTCCTGCAAGCTTCCTGTGCATCTGTGCGTTGTGGTCGTCTCTGTTTGCCTGTTTCTCTCTCCGGTCTTTGGCAGCAGTTTTGCCCCAAGACCTGGCTTTTCTGATGAATCTAAGAGTTGTTGAATTTTCTATTTGTTCAGCCTTTTGCTTGTTGTTAAGACAAAATGGCAACCGCCCGGCTTCACATGCTGCGCTGGAAAGGAAAGTCTCGTCAAGGTTAATTGTAAGTTTTGAGCTCTATCCAGTGTAAGTCTTCCAAAGTTTTTCTTTGCGATGTATTTATCTTTGGAAGTTCTGCTTTTAGTGTCATGCTTAGACCTTTAGGATCTAAAAATATTTGTGTACATTCTTGTCATTTTATGGCCTAATTGCTTAAATCTCAATTCTTTGAACTTCTGAGTTATAATTGAGTTATAGTTTGGTATTCAATTTTATTTAGCTCTCCAGCACCATTTATTAAATGAAACATCTTTTATGCAGTGGTTTCGTGAGCTGCCATTATAATATATTAAAGTTTTATATCTGAAGCCCACCCCATGCCAAGAAGATGTGTTGAACTTGCAGCCCTCCTGGCAGTCCAGGAGAGTGAGTGATTTCTGAGAGTCTCTGGGTGCTGCATTTACCCACGCTGCACCCTTTGAGGGAGTCCTAACTGGGCTCTGCGTGTTCCCTAGCCGTGGAGTCTCAGTGGAAACGGATGGAAGCACTGGGACAAGGATAGGAATGCAGTACTTGCACGCAGCAGTCCCTGGCCAGCGTCAAAGCCAGGAGCTTTTACATGGAGCATTAAGTGCTGGTAGGCACAGTGGCCGCTCAGGTGGCTCTGGCTGATGCACCCCACCACACACAGGCTGCGCAGAAACCCTGGCCGTCTTCCAGCCGGGGCCTGCTCAGCAGAGGGCCAGCGCAGCAGGCAGCGTGTTTGCGGGGAGCGGTGTGGGAGGGGGTACGGGGGCAGCGATAGCGGAGTGCAGCTCTGGGGAACCCCTTAGCTGTCAGGATTTCACTCCAGTCTCAGCATGGATGGCAGCAGCGAGACACTGTGGTGAGGACAGGCCTGTGCTCTGGGTCACCTGTCTGTGTGGAATACTTGGTCATCTTCCCATGAGTTTTTGACCATGGGCAGCATCTTGGCACTTCATTCAGTTCTCCCGTCTGTGAAATGGTGACTGTAGAGCGCCTGCCTCACCCAGTGTCGTGAGGATGAATTGAGTGACTGTGTGACGTGCCGACTGGTGAGGCCTGGGACAGGCAGTGAGGCTTCGTGCTGGCTGCTCATTCTAAATCTCCAAGGTGTGGCGTGATGAAAATGCACAATGTGTATTTCATGTTGAGTTTTTAATGACTTTAATTTGGAAAGTGTGTTCTTTTAAATAAATTTTATTATCCAGTGAAAACACTGACTTATTTATAATTCATATTTATTTTGTATATGTGTACTTTAAAGTATTCTGAGCTTACCTGCTTTGAGTATTTATTATCAAGGCCAGAAGTTACCTTTTTTTTTTTTTTTTTGGTTAAAATCTGCAAATCTTGCTAGGCTAGAGACATGTGATATGTGAAGAAAGTTCTGTATACAAATATTCATGACTGATTAGTGTCTCTAGCACCTTACTTTATGCGGTTACTTGTGGATCCTTTTTTATTTTGAGTTTTAATATGGAGCAAATGTTTGTAATATTTCAAGCAAATACATATATGTGCATAGCCAAACAGTTACATGTTTGGGTTTGTTTGCCTATTTATTTTTTGTTTGCTTTTTTCCACTGTCATCAAATAAAAATTTAGATTCTCAAACATCAGAAGCTATAATGATCATCGTGTGAATAAAGACTTTTTTTTTTTTTTTTAAAAAAGACATTTCATTTCCCTCTTGGCATGTTTTCTTATGAGTTACCATTTTGCTATGTGATTTGCTAGTGAGATATTTCTTTGCTGATTTTTTTCTCTAGCTGATCTATTTGAGATAATGGGGTGTTAAATTCCCCCATTACAATTTTGTTATAGCTTATTTGATTTTTTATGTCTGTTAATATTTGTTTTGTATAGTTGAGTGAACCAATGTTTGGTGCATATATATGTATGATTGTTATCTTGTCTTGGAGTAGTCCCTTAACAAGAATATAGAGACTTTCTTTGTCTCTTTTGATCAGTCTTGGCTGGAAGTTTGCATGTCTGCAAATAGAATAGCTACCCCTGCTTTTTTGGGTTCCTGTGCTGTGGAGTATTGTTTTCCATCCTTTGACTTTCAGTATGTGAATTTCTTTTTGAGTTAAATGTGCTTCTTGAGTGCAGCATATTGTTGGATCTTGCGTCTTGATCCATTTTGCCAGTCTGTTTCTTTTGATTGGTGAATTGAGACCGTTTACATTAGTGGTTGTAAGAGATAAGTACTGGCCTATCTTTTTCATATTATTTTCTTGTTGTTGGTTTCTTGTCTTTCTCCTCTGTTTAATTGCTTGCCCTACCTGGTGATTTTTTTTCTACTTGTGTTTTTGTGATTGTGGTGTTCATTTTCTCTATTATATTCTTCAGAGCATTCTGAAGAGCTAGTTTGGTGGTCATGAATTTACTCAGATGTTCTTGTCATGGAAGCATTTTATTTCTCCATCAATTTTGAAAGTTAGTTTGAAGGGTGCATCAATCTAGGTTGGAGGTTGTTTTCTTTTAGGGCTTGAAATACCTCACTCCAAGCTGTCCTTGATTTGAGGGTTTGTGTTGAGAAGTTTGCTATGATTTTGATTGGTTAAAAGTGATTTGTTTCTTTTCTCTGTTTTTAATATTTCTGGTTTTGTGCTGAATTTCTGGAATCATGATTATTGTATGCTTTGGTGTAGATTTATTTTGGTCTTGGCTGTTGGGAGTTCTATATGCTTCATTTATTTGTATGTCAAATTCTTTATCCATGTTTGGGAAGTTTTCTGCCATTATTTTTGTGAAGAGATTTTTTATGGCATTTGTGCTGTCTCTAGCTTTCTCTTAAATTCTACAGTTATAACAAAATCCCAGTCAACCTTATGTTGTTCTTCTTTGCTTCATCTTGTAGCTGTTGGATTGACTTTTCATGGTCTCTTGCTATTTTTAAGATGTCCCTCTTTTCATGGTCCTTAGCTGCAATCCTACTGTAAATCTGATATTCTGTCCTTACCTTCTATTTAATCCATTGTGTATACTTTTAGTGGAGGTTTTATTCTCTTGGATTTCTGTTTGGATGTGTTTCATCAATTCCATTTATTTCCTATGTTGGGCATTTATGGTTTCCATCTGTTTCTTAAAGTCTTCTATATTTTTTAATCTGTGTCTACTGTCTTTCATTTTGATCATCATTTCTTTTTGTATCTGAGAGATTATTTTTTTCTATAGTCTTTTCCATTTATTTTTTCACTTCTGCTACTATCAGTTTAGAAAGTTCCAGTGCTTGATTTTCAATTTCCTCTATCTCATTGTTCTCTGGGCTTGTCCTGGTGGTCTGGGTGTCTTGACATTTTCTGTTTACTGGTATTTCTTTCAGTTTTTGTTGTTGTTGTTGTTGTTGCTACTTGCTAATTTCTTATGGTAGTTAGCTTTATCACTAGTATTGAGGCGTCCCTAGGAAATCTGTGTTTTTCAGGGATGTCTTCTAGGTGTAGGTGGTTCTTTATGTCTATCACAAGAACCTACCCTCTGTATTTTTTGAGGATGAAAAGTTTCTATTTGGTTCAGCACATAGTCCTTTGATATTGGACTGTGGTAATGGTTATGACCCAATATAATCAGTGTTATCATGCAAGGGAGTAAAACCGATTATAACATGTATGACATCCTGGCTAAAGCAGTTCAGCTAGCAATAATAACAGCATCACGTACAGCTGAGCTATTGACAGATTGTGGTAACTATTAACTTGATACCTTTGATCATAGGATCAAATTCTACAGTTATGTAACAAAATCCCACCTATACCAGCAACTAATATGCAGTGATTTTCCACTTAGTGGAGTGATTTTACCCTGTTGCAGGGGTGAGGGTGGTGTAAAGAGAGAAAGGGGACAAGGTAGAGAGATGAATAAGGTCATATATAGTAGAAGCAAGACTGGATGGCAAAGGATGGTCATCCAAGTTTTGGGAAGTTGAAGGACACAGGAAAGAAAGGATGAAAGAGACAGTGTAGGAGTATTGAAGTGAATGAGGAAGAAAAGAGACAGTGTTTACTTACTTAAAGTGAACATATTGTTAAGAGGTAGTTGAGAAAACAGAAAGAATAGGAGTAGAAGAAAACAAAATGGAAGGTAATATGTCTAACTAATGAAAAAAGAGAAACAACAAAAAAATCCCAGAAACCTAACCAAAACAAAGATAACCACAAAAATAAAACAAAATATCCCAACCAGACAGAAAAAGAATAACCAATCAGACAAGCAGAAATAAGAATAGTCAAGTTCCTCTGGTGTTCACTGGGTTTGTGGTAGTGTCTAAGTCAGATCCCAGAATTGTGCTGAGTACTCCAGTGAGGTTTCCTGTAGGGTTTATGCTGGGTATGGAGCTGATCTTGTCTCTGGATGTGGGGGCCGGGACTGGTCTGTTGCTGGAGTTCTTGAGAGCCCTACAGATTCTATTCTGCATGTCTGTGTGCCAAGCACCAGGCTGGTTCACTTAACTTACCAACTGCCACTACCCCCACCTCTACCCGCCTTCAGACTCTTCCATGCTACAGGTTTCACCTGGGGTTGCTTGTGCACCTCGGCCAGGGCCTGGTCTCTGCCTGGTCTGCACCTGCTCTCGATCTTGCTGGTCCCGCCCACTGTCAGGGTGTGTGCCTACACTTGGGTGTGGCTTTATCTCTCTGGTCCCCTGCTTCTCCCACTGCTTTGATTTCTCTCGGTTGTTTTGGACTTTACCGGACTGCTTGATTCGCATCTGCAGCATGTGCTGTTCACTGGGCAGCTGGCTCAGTGTGGTTCCCCATCTGTGGCTTGTACTGCATGCTGGGCTGGCTGGCTGGCTGGGTCCAGTTCCCTGCCTGTGGCTGAGACTTTGTTTATTGTAATTATTCTGGCCAGTTTTCCCTTGAAGCTTATTGTGTTTTATGTCCTGTGCTGAGTTTGGAGAGGTAAGTACTACTAGGGTGAGAGCTGGTTCCCTAGAGGAACTGCAGTTTTCGAGGGGGCATTTTCAGCACCAGTGCTGACTGTTGAGGTGCAGGAACGTAGAATCTGCAAGAGCAAAGGAGACATGCTGGAGTGGGAAAAGGCTTCCTGCCGGAGTGGATAGCTGCGTTGTCTTAAAAATCATTTATTACTAATTAGTGTATAATTTGTTTGCTTGGTAAACACTGTAAATGCCACAGAACGAGAGGCGTTTGAAAGGAAGTGCTGCTTCATTGTTTGTCCCCCAGCTGCCCAGTGCATCCAGAGGACCACCACTGATTGCCAAGGTGCCTTTCCTATTGCAGACAAGGGTAGAGCTTGGGGATTTAGAAAGGGGTATGTAGCATCTCCAGTTTTTTATTTTTGTTTGTTTTTTCCGGTACCAGGAATCGAACTCATGACCTTGCGCTTGCCAGGCAGGCGCTGTGCCGCTGAGCTAAATCCCCAGCCCGAATCTCCAGTTTTTAATACTGCTGGAACCCAAGAGCAACAGTATGGGGGCAGAGTGGAGTGATGGGATATACTATTGGGAAGGAGGTTTCTCAGCTGTGTTTCCTGAAAGAGTTAAAGACATCATATTATAGTAATCCATGCATACGCGTGTTTATAGTGGCACAAATGATAACGATTAAATCTTGGAAGTGGCATATATGTCTGTTAACAGAAAAGAGGATAAAGAAAATGTAGTGTCAGCACACAATGGAGTACTACTCTGCCATAAAGAAGGATAAACTTCAGTCTTAGAAAAATGGATGCACCCTGAGCCCATAATGTTAAGTGACATAAGTCAGGCACAGAATAAATATTGTATGATTTCTCATATATGAGAAACTCAAATTATAAATAGAAAACAAAATAGAAGATAAATAATGGGAAGTAGGGAGATATTTTGCAAATGGGAAGGGGACCAAGAGCTGGACAAAGGGGGAGGGAGGGCAAGAAGGGGATGAGAAAGGAGTTCAGGTGTGTTGTGTACATGTACCAAGGCCACACAAGGGATGCAGACATCAGGCACTAGAAACATGGACCGCCTAAAACAAAAACCAAAAAGTGCGTTGCACCAACAAGCAGGAAATGGTTCTAGAGGTCTTGCTGCCCAGAGTGAATACGGCTTAACCTGTCGGCTGAGCTTTTACAGCTCCGTACAAATAAGTCTGTGATCCTGAAAATCCTGTCATTTGACAGAACTTGAAAAAAATATTCTTTGATATAAATACTAAGTAGGTGATTTTTCTTAACTCAAAAACAAAGCTATTTACAAGAAATATATAACTGTTGAGTCATGGGTGATACTTTCTCATGTATTCTAGTTTCCATTAAAAACAAACAATATGTGATAACATTACAGAAAATATAGTTTATAACTGTATTTATCTTTAAACATCTGCTGCAATTTTATATAGAACATTAGTGTAGCAGGGATGACATATTCCAGAAATTTCTCCATCTTGTTGTCTTAGATGACCAGACACACAGAATAGCATCTGTTTTAGGACTAAAGCTTTTTGCCTTTGATAAAGTATCTTCTATGTGAAGCTAGCTGGGTATTGAGGCTTGAATAGTAGTGACCCACAACTACTCAAAAAAAAAAAAATAGGTTTTAAAGATCGACTGTCCAAAAATTAATAGCATTTTATCTCCTCTTTGACTCTTGATTCATAAATCATCAGATCATATGAAGACTACAAGGAGAGGCATTTCTTCTGAATATATACTGTACCTTGCATAGATCGTCTGCCTGTCTTCAATATCTCCCAGTGGAAATCCTTTAACACAGTCTTTTAAATTGATATTCACAAGGGCAAAATGTACGTTTATTTTCCAAAAAAGATCCTTCTTTTCCAGAAGATCCTTCTTTACTTTTTCTGGTGCTGGGGATTGAATCCAGGACTTTCACACTGAACCATATTCCCAGTCTGTTTTAGTTCTTCTTTTGAGACTTGGTCTTGGTAAGTTACTAAGTTATGCCCATGTGGGGCTTGTCATCCCCCTGCTTCATGCTCCCAAAAATGCTGGCATTACAGGTCCATGCCGCCACTCCCGGCCATGTGCAGGAAATCTTAAGTGGCCTCCCAAATGCAGCCGGTAGAGCATCAATCAGTTGTGGGTCATTTGGAAAGTTTGCTGGGTGTCACCCAGGGGGATGGGCTGCTTGATGGTAGCACAGGATGAAGTCACTTTTCTGTAGTGAGCAATGGCTGTTGACCTTATTTTCAGCGTTTTACATATTTTATAGACAAACACAATAGTTGTTTTACATTACCTTATCTTAGTTTCATTTTTAAAAATTCTTTAGAGGTTTTAAGTTGATAGGTAGTACATTTTAAAGTTTCTTACTTAAAATAATGCGAAATGTGCTTCATTTGGCAGTCTTATGCATAATGTCAGATTTCATGAACAAATTATTGCTGTCCACTGGGAGATGTGTATGTTACTATTAATTTATCATTTTAAAAAAATTTATCATTTTTAATTAGCCAGTGATTTGATGGTGCGGTGTGCTAGGTATGTGTTTCCTGTGATCACTTTTTCCTGAAGTCTTCTTGCTGCTCAATGTATTTTTAACTACATGTTTCAAATTTGTGGTATTCAGGGCAGCATTATTTATATTCTCTTATTGATTGATTGATTGATACTGGGGACTGAACCCTGGGCCTTCACACTGAGCTACATCCCCAGCCCTTTCATTATTTTTTTTAAGACAAAGTCTTGCTAAGTCACTAAGTTGCCGAGGCTGGGCCTGCATTTGGGACCCTCCTTAAGATTAACTACAGAAATTGTATTCATTCACTTAGCAAATACAGATTGAATGCTTAGTATCTGGTAATGGTTAGTCCCATCCGTGGGGACGAAAGGATAAGGCAGAGAGACAGAAAGTAAACAGCAGATGCAGTGTTCACAGGTTATAATGCGGTCAGGCCAACAAAAGTATAAATGACAAGGCACAACCATTTGGTGATTTGGATTAGTAACTTAAATGAAAAGAAATAAAAATTAAAGTTATAGGTATTTGTAGAATAGTATAAATTGAAATACTGCACAACAATATCCAGAATTGAACCAAAGATGAATTATGTCATTTGGGATTCAGATTAGCTGCCTATAACAGCATGAATTTTCATCCAGCAGAGCACGGGGAGGAATATATCCATACCCCAGGTGTGCCCAAGTAGTTTGAACAGACATTTTCAAAAACAACCATTGCTTTCAATTCAGTTTTAATGAAATTTCCTTTGAAATTTCAAGCATAGTTGTCCCTCTTTGCTTTCTGCAGTTTCAGTTTCTGTGGTCAGCTGCTCTCCAAAAATTATGCGATGGAAAATTCCACAAATAAACAGTTGATAGGGCTTAAGTTGCACAACCTGCCGAGTAGTGATGAAGTCTTCCACCAGCTCATCAGGGATGTGAATCCTGCCTTTCTGCAGCGTGTCCGTGTAGAACACAGGCTCACCTGATTACCAGCTTTACTGTTCCTGACCATGCCTGCAGTGTTTGTGTTCAGGGAACTTTTATTTTCCTTTGAAAAACGGCCCCAGTGCATAATAGTACTGATGCCTGCAACTCAGGTAAGCTAATGAGAAGCAGTAAAGTTCGTCCTTTAAGTGAAAAGGTGAGCGTTCTCATCATCATAAGGAAAGAAAAGAATAGTACGCTGCGTTTCCTGAGACATGGCGAGCACCTGTGAAACTGTGAAGAAGTAAGTGCAAAGAAATGTGTGCTGCTTTTGCTGTTGTACAACCAAACTGCAAAAATTTGTGGCCGCAGCGTGTGGTCCATGCTTAGTTCATGTGGAAAAGGCGTTCCGTTTGTGCACGTAGGTGTAGGAGAAAAGAATAGTATATGTGGAGCTTGGTGCTCTGTGAGCTTTCAAGACCCACTGGGGTCTGTGGATAAGGTGGGACAACTGTAGCACTGAAGGGAAATTTTATCAGAAGTGGTTTCGAGTTTGAAGCGCTGGAAACCATTGCCACGGGTGGGCATCTGCAGCCGTAAGCCCCGCATCACTGAGAGACTGGTTGGCTTTTTTTCTTGCCAACTGGTGGCTTTCATCCTCCTTGATGTCTTCCAAATGGAATCGTTCAAGGCCATTTGTCTCCAGGCTTCATTTAAACATTGTAGCCTCGCTATCACCATTTTGGAGATTAGAATTGAACCCTTTTATGAGAATCATTGTATTTGATTTGTGAAAGAAGAGTTTAATATATATGCTGCCAGAGCGAGCCCATGAAAGAAGAGTTTAAGACGAAAGGGAAATTAAACAGAATGATCAGAAGCTCGTTTCTTTTGCTTATTGCACCCAGAAAGAAGGAAGCACTTTCTCAAATTGGCATTTGCAAACCTTTATTAGTGCATTTGGGAAATGAGGGTGGTAGAGACCGTGTGGGCTCCGCTGATTTATGGCCATGTAAAGCCAAGTTGCTGCTCGGATGCAGGCCCATGAGAAGCCAAATGTAGCAAAAACTCGTTTGCCTTCACAGGAACAAAAAATTATGCCATTATTTCTTTCATAATCTGAAATACCGGATAGAAATAAGTACCATTTATATTAAGCGTTTGCACCTTCTTTCCAGCCAACCCCACAGTGGGAAAAATGTTTTGCCTGTGACAGGTTAGAAATGTCAACATCATATAAATAGAATAACTTAGTTTATTAGCTTTATTTCTCTGGGATTTAGAGTCTTTCTGATGGTTTTTCTCCCCTGTGCTTTGGAGTTGGTCTTCTGTGTATTTATGTGTAGGATATTAAAAACCTGCGTGGGCCATGTCAGTCATCTTTCTTTCTAACATTTGAAAGAGATCTGGGAAGATTCGAACATTGTCCTGTGATTCAAGGATGCCTTTATTTTATTTTCCATTCACCCTTGTCTGTTAACTCCATTGACTTTCTTTCTTTCTTTTTTTTTTTTTTGTGGTACTGGGGATAGAACTCAGGACCTTGCACTTGCCAGGCAGGTGCTTATGCCATTGAGCTATATCCCCAGCCCTCCATTGACTTTCAGAACTAACTATTTAAAGGTTTATATTACCTTACACAACATTTTTGCTCTCTGATCCCGATTCATGATGGAAAATTACCATCTTTTGATTTTGTGTACTTTGAAAATATCTAGTACATATTCTGAAGACCATGGGAGAATCCTTCAGCTGTAGGTTCATTTGTATAGTTGTAACCCATTATAACTATACAAAATTAAGTGTGTCTGTCTCTGTTTTTCCCAGGGTAAAGGCATTGATTATTTTTAGTTGCTATTTTCTGGGAATAGTGGGAATTGAGGACAGGAGAAGGGTAAAGACCATGTGATTTTCTGGAACTTCCTTTTCATTATCTGCAGGCGGGAAAAAGAAATAAAGTCCACAGACCCACCACCTGCTCTTCTGTTTTGAAGTTAAAAAAATTTTTTGGTTTATGTAAACTATACTTAAATTCTAAAAAATACAGATTTGGTCATGCTTTAAATACTTCCTACAGGTGATATATAAAATTTTTTTTAACCTCTTGTGTTCATATGCAAGTATTTTTATCTCATTGTTTAAACAGATGTCCCCTGTTTCTATGGACACGTCATTCATTTATCTGTTTCTTGATTGACAGTTACTTCCATTTGTTTATTGTAAATAGCTGAGCATACCTTTATTTTTAACAAATTTGCACTTCGAAAGAGCTTTAGGTTTTCAGAAACAATAAAAGGTAGTGCAGAGTTCACACGCACATCCTCTTCCTAGTGCATGCCCCATTTTCCTGATGATGGCAGCGTGCTACATTGGGGGCCGGTGATGTGGTTCAGTGGTAATGCATGTGCTTAGCACGCGTGAGGTTGGTTCCAGCACCCAAAATAGAAAAACAAGCAGACAGACATGATACGTTAGTATGGTGTATTTATTAATGTTTACAAACCAAATTCATATTTCAATAAATTTCCTGAGGTTTTGCCTAATGTACTTTTTCTCTTCCAGAATTCTATCCAGGGTAAAACATTTAGTAACCTTGTCTCCTTAGGCTTCTCTAAGATTCTCAGACTTCCTCAGTTTTGATAGCTTGCTGGTTTTGGGGCGTACTGGCCAGGTATGTTTTTAAAATGTCCCTTTCTCGGGCTTTGTGCGGTGGTGTTCTCATGATTAGACTGTGGTTGTGTTCGGGGAGGAGGACCACCGAGTTCAGATTGCGTACATAGAGGCTCAGTCTCTGTGCTAGTGAGTTCTATGGTTCTGATTAATGCAGTGTCGTGTGTCTACCGAGGTGGGATTGTGTGAAATGTTTCACCACCCTGCAAACCTCCTGTGCATTTCCTGCTCAACTTTCCCCGTCTCAAGTCTCTGGCAGCCAGGGATCTTTTTACAATTTCCATAGTTTGCATTTTCCAGAATGTCATGTGATTGGAACCACTGTATTGATATATCAGAGTTTGTCTCTTTACTTATTGAAGGACATCTTGGGTAATTCCAGAATTAGGGAGTGAGAAATAAAACTGCTGTAAACACTTGTGTGCAAGGTTTTGAATAATCATAAATTTTCAGGTTAGGTAAAAAATAAATAGTGTGGGTGCTGGGCTGCTGATGAGTCTTGTTGAACTTTATAATGAACTGCTGAGCTGTGTTTCTAAGTATCTATAACATTTTATCTTACCCTCAGGAATGAGGGAGAGTTCTCACTCCTCTACATTCTGGCTGGCATTTGCGATTGTTAGTTGTTTACTTTTTGGTTGTTCTGTAGCCGCAGAGTGGTGTCTCATTGTTTTAAGTACAATTCTGTAATGGTAAATGACTGTGAATTTCTTTGCATAAACTTACTTGCCATTTGTATATCTTTTTTTTTTTTTTTTTTTTTTTTCTGGTACCGGGAATCGAACTTGCGACCTTGTGCTTGCCAGGCAGGTGCTGTGCCACTGAGCTAAATCCCCAGCCCCTGCCATTTGTGTATCTTTTCTCTTAAGATGTCCAGCTCTTTGGCCCATTTTTTTTTACTAAGTTATTTGTTTTTCTTATTGTTGAGTTTCAAAAATTTTTGTACATTTTTGGCAGCAGGATCTTTATTAAGTATTTGTTTTCAAATTATCTTCCCTTAGTGTGGTTTGTCTTTCATCCGATAGTGTCTTTTTTAGAACAAAAGTTGGATTGTGTTTTTAATCCTGTATCTATCAACTCACCACTAAGCCCAAGGTCACATGGATTTTCTTTGGTGTTTTCGTCTAGCAGTTTTATAGGTTTGCATTTTATGTTTTGGTCGATAGTCCTTTTGAGTTAGTTTTTGTGAAAGGTGTAAGGTCTGTGTCACAGTTTTTTTTTTTTTTTTTAAACTGTGGACATGCGAGTTTTCTAGCACCATTTGTTGCTATTCTTTCTACACTCAATCGCCTTTGCTTCCTTGTCACAAATCAGTTGGATGTATTTGTGTTGGTCTGAATCCCACTGGCCTGTTAATCCATGCGTCTTCTGCCAACACTCTGCAGCCTTAATCACTGCAGCTTTCTGGTAAGTCTTGAAACTGGGTAGTGTGAGTCCTCCAACTTTCTCTTCTTCACTATTGTGCTAGCTTTTGTAGGTCGTCTGCTTTTCCATGTAAACTTTAGGATCAGTTTATCAAAATCTACAGAATAGCTTGATAGGAATTTGAAGTTGCATTGAATTTATAAATCCAGTTGGGGGAAATGATATCTTAACAGCGTTGAGTCTTCTCACCCATGAACACAGAGTATTTCTTCATTTATGTAGATCTTGCATTTCTTTTAGTTTTATCCATATAGATCCTGCATAGAGTGTTCTTAGATTTGTGTCTTCCTTTCCGTTTCCCTTTCTCCCTCCACTCTCCTGTCCTTCCCGCTTCTACTGTAGATGTCTTGTAAATGGTATTTTTTCTATTTGAAATTACAGTTGTTCATTGGTAGTATATAGGAGGGCAATTGACTTTTGGATATTAACCTTTTATCTTGCAGTTTACCTATATTTATTAGCCCTAGGAGTTTATTTGTCCGTTCTTTGCTATTTCCTATATAGACACTCTAAAGAGTTTCATTTTTTCCTTTCCAATCAGTATACGTTTTATGCTGTTTTTATGTCTTATGTTAGCTAGGTCTTCCAGTATGATGTTGAGTGGTACTAAGAAGGGACATCCTTGCCCTGTTTCTAGTCTTAGGGAGAAAATGTTCAACTTCTCACGGTTGAGTTTGGTACTGGCTCTAGGTTTTCCACAGATATTCCTTATTGCACTGAGGAGGTCTCCCTTATTCCATGTTTGCAGAGAATTTTATCATGAATTGTGGTGACTTTTTGTCAAATGCTTTTTTACATCAGTTGGTAAATCTACACTAGCTCGTTGCTGTGTGGTGTTACTCAGCAGTAGTTTAACTAGATTTGTACACTTGAAATAAGTCCCAACTGGACATCAGGTACAGAATTAATGTTTTGTGGAGGGCATTTTTATAGCTGTGTTCATGAGAGAGATTAACCTCTAATTTTCTTTTTTGAAATCACTTTATCTGGTTTTGGCATGCAGGCAAAACTATTACCTAAGAATGAGTTGGGAAGTCATCTTTCTGCTTTTGTATTCTGGAAGAGATTGTGGTGGATTGATTTTTCTTAAATGTTTGGTAGAGTTCAGCAGTCAGCCCATTTAGATTTAAGCCTGATGCTTTCTCTTCTGGCAGGTTATTAATTATTGATTCAGTTTTAAAAAATAGATACAGACTTATTCAAATTATCCCTCTTCTTGTGTGTATTTTTTGGGGGGAGGGTGCTGGGAATTGAACTCAGGACCTTGTACTTGCCAGGCAGGTGGTTGTGCTGCTGAGCTATATCCCCAGTCCCCTCTTGTGTGTGTGTTTTGGTAGTTTATTATTAAATTTGCAGGCATAATGTTTTTGTAATGTTCTTTTATTATTTTTTACTGCTTATGGAATTGATAGTGGTAGTCTTTTTTTACTTTGATATCAGTAATTTATGTCTAATCTCTCTTTTGCGGGGGAGTACTGGAAATTGAACTCAGGACCGTACGCTTGCCAGGCAAGTGCTGCACTGCTGAGCTATATCCCTGGCCCTCTAATCTCTTTTTCATGCTTACCCTGGGTAGAGTTTATCAGTGTTATACTGGTAGGGGTTTTGTTGTTGTTGACTTTTTTCCTATTGGTTTTCTGTTACCAATTTCATTGATTTTTGCTCTAATGTTTATTATTTCCTTCAAAGTGGAAACTTAGGTTATTGATTTTTTTTTTACTTAGCAGTATATCACAATCCATTATTTAAATATTCTATACTACGAAGTTTAATTGCTGCATAGTCATTTATCCAGTGAGTTTGCCATGATTTTAACTAATATGCTCTTAAATATCAGTGGGAAAATTTATGCATATCTTTGCACATATTTATGGTTATTAAAGTCCAGAAGAGAAGTTCTCCAGGTAAGATATTATAATTATAAACGTTTTAAAAGAAGTATTACTAGCATATCTGCCTCTGCAGTAATACTGTACCACAGTCTTCTCATTTCTGTACATTCTTAACGACTCCAGATACTAATATTCCATCAT
This sequence comes from Chinchilla lanigera, assembly GCF_000276665.1. NCBI lineage: Eukaryota > Metazoa > Chordata > Mammalia > Rodentia > Chinchillidae > Chinchilla > Chinchilla lanigera. Next base: position 8,906,292 of record NW_004955456.1, read on the forward strand.
TAGGCCACTTTATAAGCGATAATTTATACCTAACCATTCTTTTTAATGTCAGTTTTCTCTGAAGTATAATGTATCACTAAGATACATACACCTTAAGTGTGCAGCTCTATGAATGTTTTGAAAGTCATTTCTCCCATGTAACTAGCAAACAAAACCCTTTGTCATGTCCTGCCTGACATCCCTGCCTCCAGAGGGTGACTACTATTCTGAGTCACTTGATGTATTTTCTTTTGGGCTAGCTTCTTTAGTAGCATTATTTCTCAGATTTATTTATGTAATATGTAGTAGCAGAAGTTAGGTTTTTCGTTGCTCTGTAGAATTCCATTGGAAATATGCCACAATTTTTAAAAAAAATTCATCCAGTGTACATTAGAATCATATTTTGTTGGACTATTATGAGCATTGCTACTCTGAACATGTTTTATAAATGACTTGTTTTATTTATTTGTGATATTAATATAATTTGAGATTTTTGTTAACATTCTATTTTAAAAAATACTTGTTTTGGTTCTTTACCATATTTTTTCAGAGATATGTGTGATTTTCATTCATTTGCATATTTTTAAATTAAGGATTTGAGATCTGTACATATATGTGTACATACGCATCTACATGTATGCACGTCTGTGTGTGCTTATCTATGTATATTTTTTTCTATGTATATTTCTTAAAGTATGGTGTGAGGGAGGGATTTTTTTTTCTCCTAGGGAGGGTGGATAATTGAGTGAACAAGATCAGGGTTGAATAAACCATTATCCTAAAGGTTTTGTAATTGGTGCCTGTTGTAATCAGGTTTCCATGTATTCGTGGCTGTTTCTAAGCTTTCCTACCTGCCCCTCTAATTTTATCTTCTCATTGTTAGACGAACAGGCTTCTTTCGGCGTTTTGGCTTGGGCGCATCTTGAGTGAAGTTTCGCTGTCATGTGTGCTCTGACAGCTAGATCCAGTTCCAGTGTGTGAAGCCTTTTGGTGTACATGTTCACTGGCTCTGTCTATTTAAATGTTATTTTTTTGCATCTGTTTTGCAGTATGGATGACTCAGGAGATGAATGTGTAGTAACCTTTTGACAGTATGTCTGTACCTGCATTGTTTAATAAATTACACACATTAGACAAAAAAATTTTAGGTGAGAGGCTTAATTGTTGGCAATTTAATGTTAGTATAGTTAAGTGCCACGTACCCTTTTTCTTCCAGTTCATCTTGCGGTCATTTCAGATTCACTTTCCTTGAGGTCAGACATGAGGTAGAGTGTCACCAGGCATATCTGTCTCTAGTGAGCTTTCCAGGAGTGACACATCATAGGCATACTTCAAGGACTGAGTCACCTTCTAACAAGCCTGCTTTTTATTTTTTTCCTTCTCTTTTTTCAGAGCCAAACCTAGGCACAGGGTGGTTACTTGGTGGGTTAAAAATAATCTGACTATTCCTGGACTATAAAGATCTTGCATTTGAATAATTAATTCCCCAGGAGGGAAGTTGTTACTATAGTATTTGGGACTTGAGCTCCTAGATTAGTATAAGTAATATTCTAGAGAAAAAGATCTGCTACAGGGTTTGTTGACTGTAGGGATGTATGATTATGGGCTGCCCCTGTTCCTTTCAGATTTAATTTGTCTCAGTGGTTTTGCAGGTGTGTTTTGGCTACACTGAGGTCTTTCTCTGACCTTGTCTTCTGCCCACCTTGGGTAGATCTGTTTCTATTCATTAGTGTCTGCTGCAGGAATGACGGATAGACTTTGCTAACAGGAATGTTACCGGAGAGTTTGCTTTTTTTGTCAATATTCTCAGACACTGAAGTCAATATATTGCTTGAAGGGATGGGAGTCTGTGTTGGCATCCTGGCTTGGGCTGTAACACAGTTGTCTCCTTATTAATTTTTATGACATTGTCTGTTTGACTTGTCTTTACTGTTCTGTAGAAAGCATGCCTCTCTTGTTCACCTTGTGGTGGTGGTCTTAGACTTTTTAGGTAGATCTCCTCCCACATGGGAAGTCTGAAGAGTAGTCTTCATGATTTTATAATCAGATCTTTTTCCCTCTGGAAACGTTTCTATTTTTTATTGTCTTTCAGTTGACTTTGATTTTGTCTTTTATCGTCTCCTTTCCTTAGGAATCATCTTCTGAGTTTTCTCATTTCTTTGTCCTTTTTTTCCCCATTCCCTTGTTGTAAATCTGTATTAGTGATTCTTAGTGCACGAATCATTTGTGAAGAACTGTCCTATTCAGAACGTCAGTAAAGCAGCCCCTTCAAATCTCTCCCAGCCTTCAAAAGGTAAACACTGTTCCATCTTACTCATAGTTTTTGAAAGTATAAGTGTGATTCTCTATCTCTCTGCCTCTGGTAGGAATTCTTTTTCTGTGACTGCGTGGTTAACTTCCTTCGCATTCACCCGTCCTTCTTGCATTCCTCTGCCCCACTCTTAGCTTTTTCTCTTTTGTCTGTGCCTTGCACTTTGCAGCTTTTTGTACCTCTCCTCTTGCGTGTGTGTCTTCTTCCTCCTTCCCGTGGCAGCACGGTAGGCAGAGGGTGCCGGATTCCTTTCCTGTTTCCTGTGCCAAGTTACCTGTACAGGTGCACGATTCTTCAGTTGCTGGCCACACTATCCACCATTTCAGTTGCTATGCATCATCTTTTTAGGCTCTGCTGAACCCAAGGCGAATCTGTTGCACTCCCTTGATCGAATTCTTGGCCTCTGAGCTGGAGAGTTTTAACAATAGCGTGCACTCAGCCATGCTATTGTTGGGGGTATATTCCTCACATAAGTTGGAGCTCATTAGCACTGTTCTGAACTAAGCATCTTTAGTGTTAGTTAAAAGGCTATATCATAAATCATGTAACCATTTCTTGGGATGGAACGTCCTGAAAATTTGTAATCTCTTCCTATTACAAATAAAGCTAGAATGAACACTTTTATTCTTCAGTATTTGTCTGCAATTTTTATCATTTCCATAGGCTAAATTTTTAGAAATGCAATTACCAGGACAACAGATTCAAAAAATTTTCAGATTCCTTAATCGTGTTGCAATGTTACTTTCCAAAATATTTGTAACAACTCATCCTCCCACCCTCAGAGCACGAGTGTGCCTGTCACGCTGAACTCTAGGCAGCGTGGGCTATTGCTATTTAAAAAAAAATCTTTGCCGATTTGATAAGGCAAAATGGCACCTCATTACTGCTTCAATTTGCATGTCTTTGATTACCAGCAAGTCAGTACCATATTTTAGGAGAGCGTTTTATCTTGTTTTGACACAGCCTCAAGTAGTTTGTCTTGAATTGCAACTGTCAGAGATAACTCACTGAAATTAAGAGCTGTAGACCTGGGATATAACAACCTCATCCAGAAAACTGCCTAATTAGAAGTAATAGAGTTCTAACTCATAACTGTGTACGTTAAAATCTCTTTTATCACGAGTATTTAAAATACCCAAGAGAAGAGAGAAGAAGATAGCAAATTCCTTGGAACTGTCACTTTGACAACTGTCAGCATCCCACAGTTATTTCATCGATCTCCTCACTTTAGGAAGTGGGGGAGGCACTGGGATATTTTAAATGAAATAACAGATGTAATCTCACATATAACGACTTTTAAAACATTGCGTGTCTCCTTCCACTTTTACATAGGCTTTATTATTGGAGTATACATGACACACAGAAAACTGCACAGACCTTACAGGAACAGCTGGGCGAATTATTACAAAACAAACACAACCAGCAACTGCTGAAGAAATAGAATATTAATAGCGCCTTCAAAGTTGCCTCTTGGTCATTAGCTACACATCCCTTCTGCCGCGATAAAAATAATTGCTACTTTGACTGCTCATGCCATAAGGTAGCCTTGTCTGTTTTTGAACTTTTATGGAAAGTGAATAATAATACCCTATATGGTTTTGTGAGTATTTATATATTTTTCCTTAAAAAACACAAATCTGTTAGATTCACTGTGGTGTTGAGTGCAGATACCTATTTTGATTCAGTATGTAAGAATGCTTCAGTGTATCCATTCTGCCAACACATACACATGCTGTTGCAGTTCTTGGCTATCATAATAATATGATAATCCTGTACGTGTCTTTTGGTGGACATACACGCTTGTGTGTGTTGGCTGATGTGTCTGGGTATGGAATTGCTGTGGATTTGGTGTGCATTCGTTCAGCTTTGGGTGGTTAGTCACTGCTAAGGCAGTCTGCGTTCCTAGCAGGAGTGTGTGTGTTGTTTCACACTCTTGCTGCCACCCGGTCTTGCCAGTCTTTGTGGTAGTTGTGAAGTAAATTCTTTGTGTGTGGATTTAATTTGCATTTTTATTTGTTAGTCACTCGAATAGCCTCCTGTGAGAGAGGATAATACATTTTAATTGCTTTTATCTGTGAAAACTCTTTTTATTTAGTGGTGGTGCTGAGGATTGAACCCAGGGCGCACACATGCTAAGCAGGCACTCTACCACTGAGCTACATCTCCAGCCACCCTGAAAACTCTTTTCTTCCTATAGTGGGGATTCAGTAGGGTCTTCGTAGTGCGTTACATCCTCAGCCTTTTTTTATTCTTTATTTTGAGACAGGGTCTTCCAAATTTGCCCAAACTAGACTTGAACTGGGGTTCCTCCTACCTCCACTATCCAGAATGCTGTGATTTCAGGCATGTGCCACCGCGCCTAGCTAAAACTGTTCTTACTGAAGGCTATATAAGAACACGAAGACTGCTGTCAACTTTGCCTTTTGGGTTGTGTTTTCTTACTGGTGTGTAGGAGTCCTTCATGTATTGTGGATATGAGTGAAGGTGTCTTTCCACTCTGTGCTTTGTCCTGTGTTCTCTCGTGTCTCTTGGTAAACAGAAGCGTTGAATGTAACGAAGGCCAGTTCATCAGTTGAGCTTTACTATGGAGCACAGTTGGTCCTGTTTAAGAAGCCAGGAAGAGACCGTCTTAGGTCATTCTTTACATGTTTCTCCTTTCACAGAATCTTCATGTGGGGGTTTTTCCCTCCTGCACAGGTATCCGTTGGACCCAGCACTTTCTTCCCGGTCTCACCGAACCCATTTTGTTACAGGTCAAGTAACATGTCTGGGTCTGGTTTTAGACTTTGACCCACTGTGCTACTTACACCAGAACCACTCTTCTAATTATTGTAGCTTTACCAAGTCTTGACATCAAGTAAGTAAGTCTTTCAACTTTGTTCTTACTTAAAGGTTTGATTTGGCTGTTGCACTTTTTCAATTTTAATCATTTTCTCAATTAAAAAATCTGTTTTGTAGATAATATTGAATATAGATTCAATTTGGAGAGCGATTGTATCAGGGATTAGCAAAGATTTTAGACTTTGCATGCCAAGAGGTAGAATGAAGAGTATTATGTAAACATTGCCAGAACGAGAGAAAACACATTTTTATGAATTTGTGTTTATAAAATTTAAAACATAATCATGATTGAGTAGTTTTTTATTTTAAAGGGCTAATATAAAAAAAGAAAGCATTGAAATCTGTGGGGAATGTAATACTTGGTTTGATTGGACTTCACAGTTAATATTCTCTGTCATCAAACTGAGTGTAATTACTCATCCATAAACACCACTCCTAGCTCAAGGCCATCCGTAACCAGGCAGAGGACCTGATTTAGCTAACAGCTCATAACTTACTGACCCTGGCATTACAGTGCTGACACAAATCAATAACCATTGTAAGTCTTTATTTGTTTAGAATTCCTCAGTGATGTATAGTTTTCTGTATACAGGTCAGCCATCTACTTTGTTGGGTTTATTCCCAGATATATAGTAATGTTAGATACCTTGGTAAATATTGTAAATATTTTTATATTTTCATTTTTTAATTAGTTCACATATATAGAAATAAAATTGATTTTTGTACATTTACTTTATATAGAAATTTTTCTAAATTGACTAATATTTTATGGGTTTTAAATCATGTAATATATTTCACTTCTTATACTGCTAGCTTTGACATCTGATGCAATGTCTAATAAAATTTGTAAGAGCCAATTTTCTTGTCTTTTTCTCAAGGTTAGGGGAAGGTTTGCAGTGTCTCACCATTAAGTCTGAAGTTTGCTGATTTTTTGTAAATACTCTTCTTTAAAAATTCCTTTTATTTCTGGTTTTCTATGACTTATTATGAATGAGAGTTGAGCTTTTATCAAATGCCTATTCTCCATCCATTCACATTGTGTGATGTTTCTTTATCCTGCTGATACAGTAAATTACATTGATTTTTCAAATACCAAACCAGAGTTTATGTCTGAAGTAAGCCCAAGGTTGTTATGTCTCTATTTAGTGTGTTGTGGGGGTCTTTTGTGTATTTTGTCCTTTTCGCTCTTACATGTAGATGTTTGATCAATTTTGAGTTATTTTTATGTCCAGCGTGAGGGTAAGGATCCCACTTCATTCATTTGCACGTCTTGTCCAGTTGTCCCAGTACCATGTGCTGAAGAGACAAGTCTTTCCCCTTGTGGAAACCAGTTGGCTGGAAATATATGGATTTTATTTCTGGACTTTCAGATCTCTCCCATTGATCTCAGTCTATTTTATGGTGTTGTCACAGTCTTGATTAGCACCATTTTGAGGGGATTTTAGAAATAAGGAAGCGTGATTCCTTTCTGACTTTCTTCTTTTTCTAATTACTTTGACTCTCTGGGCCCCTGTTCCATTTTGGGATCAGCCATTAATTTCTGAAAAATAACAAGCTGGAATTTTAACAGGGGCTAAAAAATTTTTTTGGGTGTTAAATTCAGATATCGTAAAATTAACAGTTGTAATGTGAACAGATCAATGACATCACACAGTTCTGTAATATTGTGGAGTCACGACCACTGTCTGGTTCTGAAACATTTCCAATCACTCTGCAGTCAAAGCCCATGCCCTTAAATGCTCACATCCCCTGGCGTTCCACCCACAGTACCTGACAACTACCAACCTGTTTTCTGTTCTGTTGATATACCTGTTCTAGAAATTTCATGAAATGGATTCATGTGGCATGTGACCTTTTTCGTTCCTGGAATAAATCTCATTTTTTAATAATGTATAATACTTTAAGGGAATGGAAGACTTGGTTTGACATTATGTTGCTGAGAATTTCTGCATCATAAAGGATTGGTCAGTAGCGTTTTTTTGTGTGTGTGATTTATGAAGATATCTGCAGAAGAAGTTATGTAGTGTTCCTTCTATTTTTTGAAAGAATTTGAGAATATTCTTCTGAAAATGTTGGGCAGTGAAGTGTCTGTCCCTCACCTTTTCTTTGTGGGGAGGTGTTTTATTTTGTTTTGTTTTGTAGTATTAGAAATTCGACACAGGGCTTTTGCACTGAGCTACATCCCCAGCCTATTTTTTTAAAATTTTTTTTTATTTTTTATTTTGAGACAGGGTCTTCCTTAGTGACTGATTTACCTAGGCTGGGCTTGTGGTCCTCCTGCCTCAGCCTCTTAGGGTGCTAGAATTAGAAGTGTGCAGGACCATATCTGACCAGAGTTTTTGCATTACTGGTCTTACACAGGCCCTATAGGTTTTTATTTCGCTTTGCATCAGTTCTAGGAATTTGAGTGTTTAATTTAGGTTATCTTAAGTATTGAGCATATAGCTGCCTAAAGCATTTTCTTTAAGCCTTTTTATTTCTGTGTGGTTAGTGGTATTGTCAAAACTTTCTAATTTTACTTACATCTTCTCTTTTTCTTAGTCTTGTTGAAGATTTGTCAATTTTGTTGATCTTTTCCTAGAACTTTTAAGTTTCTTGTTCTTTAGTGTCTTCTGAGGCATTCTTTTACCTTTGCCTCTAGTCTTTATTTTTTCCTACTCCTAACTATTGGTTTGATTTTTTTTTTTTCCCAAGTTCATTGAGGTATAATTAGGCTTTTGATTTGAGATCTTTTAAAAATATAGGTATTTACAGCTATTGATTTCCCTTTAAGCACTGCTTTATCTGTAGTTCCGTATGTTTTGATACGTTGTAATTTCATTTTCATTCATTTCAACATATTTTCTTGTGATATTTTTCCCCCAATAACTGGGTATTGTATATTTTAAGTTTCCTCATATTTAAATTAGCTCTACTAACATGCAATTGGCTTTTTTTTAGGCATTTGGAAAATCTCTCTTTATCTGAGTGTTTAGGGTGTTCACATTAAATGTAACAGTTGCTGTAGTTGAATTTAAATTCAGCATCTTATTATTTGCATTGGCCCCCGGATCTTCTATGGTCCTTTTTCTCAGTCTTCCTTTCATCCTTCACTTTAGCTAAATCATTTTATTACCAGTTTTCCATTGTCTTGGCTTTTCATGTTCATTTATTCAGTTATTCTTTTAGTGGCTACCCTAAGTATTGAAACAGATACCTTTCACTATTAAAACCAATGTAAATTAGTCTATATTATTTTATAAATAATAATACTTGGAACACTTCAACTATGTGAACCACCTTCCACCTTTCATGCTATTGTTATTGTGCATTTTACATTTATTTTGAACACTACAAACAGTACTTTTCTTGTTTCATGCAGTCAGTGTTCATGATTTTCTCACAGATTTTTCCGTGCATTCCTTTTCTCTTTATTGTCCGTGTCTCTACTTCCATCTGAAGAACCTCAGAACAAAGCATAGCATAACCACAGTACCGGCATCACTCCTAATGCACTTAATGGATTATAACAGAATTCAAATCTGTGTGCACCTTTCTCTGATACCATGCTTTCTTAGTAACTTTCCTCAGTTCAGCATCCAAACAAGGTCCCCACATTGCACTTAGTTGACACATCTCTTAATGTGGGTGTGTGGTCCTGTCTCTGTTTTTAATGTACCATTTATTTGTGGAGGAAAATGAGTCAGTTGTCATTAAAAGCTACTGTCGGGGGCTGGGGATTTAGCTCAGCGGCAAAAAGCGCCTGCCTGGCAAGCTCAAGGTCGTGAGTTCGGTTCCCGGTACCGGAGAAAAACAAAACAAAACAAAAAAAACACAAACAAATAAAAGCTACGGTGTTCTCAGTGTGATCAACTGAACCCTCCTGGTATCTTCTCACATATTCCGTATCGCTTTGTAATTCCTATAAAATGGTAGTTAGATGTAGAGATGTGTTTAACATTGAGTTTTTGGTGAGAATTCCTTAGGTGGGCTGTTATTCCTAATGCATCAATCAGGGGGCATACAGTTTCCCCTAGGGAAGACTGATTAGTGGATTTTCTACTGCATGATTGTGTTACTGGCGAGACAGTTTTAGTATTTTCAGTCTGTATTTCTTTTCTTCTCTTCTGCTTTAACTAGTATTTTCAATATATCACTGAAAAGCGGTGGTGACAGGGAACATTCTTGCCTTGTTCCTGATCTTAGCAGGAAAGCTTTGAGTTTCTTACTATTAAGTATAACATTAGCTGTAGAGTTTATTTTTTATTTGTTTATCAAATTGAGGAGGGTCCCCTCTATTTCTAGAGTTCTGAGATTCTTATTATGAATGGGTACTGTATTGAGTGTTGTCAGAGGCTTTTTCTACATCTCTTGATGTGATTGTGTGATTTTCTTCATCCTGTTGGTGTGATTATTTTAATTGACTCTGAAATATTGAATGAGCTTAGATATATACCACGTGGGGTGGATCCCAAGTGCTAGATCTTTCTTGGTGGTGTGTGATTTTTATATATATATTGTTGGATTTCATTGGGTAACATTTTGTTCTTGGTTTTTGTGTCTGTATTCATGAGAGATACTCTCTATTTTACTTTTCTGTGGTATTTTTATCCGGTTTTGGTATTAGGTTAATGCTGGTGTTACAAAAAGAGCCAGGATGTGTTCCCTCCCTTCTGTCTTCTGGAAGACACTGTAAAGAACTGATGTCATTTCTTCCTTGAATGTTTGGTAGAATTCACCAGTCAGTACATCTGGGCTGGGTGTCTTCTGCTTTGGAGAATTAGTAATTATTGATTCAACTTCTTAAATAGGTATGGGCCTATTCACATTGTGTCTTTCTTGTGAGTTTTGGTAAATTGTGTCTTCCCATTTAATTTCCAAAGAATCAGATCATTTCATTCAGGTTATCAAATTCATGGGAATAGATTTGTTTTTAATACTCCATTTTTTTTGTTTTTGTTTTTGGCTGCACTGGCGATGGAACCCAGGGCCTTTGCACTGATCTACAATCCAATCTTTTTTATCTTTTTGAAGTGGGATCTTTAGGTTAAGTTGCCCAAACTGGGCTCGAACTTGTGATCCTTCTGCCTCAGCCTCTTAAAGTCCTAGAATTATGAGTATATCAGCACACCTAACTTTCCTTTATTATTCTAATATAGATCTATAATCTATTATTCTAATGTAGGATCTATAATGATGTCCACTTTTATTATGTTAGTAATTGGTTCCCCCCATCTCAATTTTTAATTAGCTTGGCTAGAAGCTTATCAGTTTTATTGATCTTTTCAGAGAACTAGTTTTTTATTTTGTTGTTTATTGATTTGTTTCCAATTTTATTAATTTCCGATATGATTTTTATTACAGTCATCCTTCGGTATCTGTGAATAGATTGATTACAGGACCTGCTAAGATATCAAAATCCACAGATGTTCAAGTTTATCATATAAAATGTCATAATATTTGCATATAATGTATGCATATCCTCCTGTTTACTTTAAATTATCTCACAGTTACCTCTAGTACTAAATACAATGTAAATGCTGTATAAAATGTTTAGGGAATAATAAGAAAAATTTCCATACATGATCAATAAAAGTGCAATTAAAACATATTTTGGATCTGTAGTTGGCAGAATCCCCAGCTGTGGAACTTGTGGATACTTCGGGTCAATATTTTTTTTCTTTTATTGTTCTTATTCTGGATTTAATTTGTTCTACTTTTTCTGCTTTCCTAAGATGGAAGCTTAGATTGTTTTTAGATCTTTTTTTTTTTTTTTTTTTTTTAACACTTCCTTTCAGGAAGCAGAGAGCAGAGCCAGGAGCCTTGCCGCAAATACACCCTTCCAGGCCACGCCCCTGCGGCCCCCGTTCCGTCCAGACCCCGCCTCCCAACAGCACTTCCAACTCTCAGTTCCTTAGTGGATGAATCCACTGAGGAGTACAGCGCCCCTTTGATCCAATCACCTTCCGAAGCCCCACCTCGTAGCACACGAGCACTTTGAGGGACATCTAGATCTAAACCACAGCACTGCGTCCGTCGCGCAGTGTGTGACGAGCTGCTCAGAAGCACTGTGAATGCTTAATGTGCTTCCTTTTGTAATTTTTTTTACTGTTGGGGCAGGTTTTTGTCACTGAGTCTTGTAGCGCAGTGTATAGCACAGATTGTACTCCTAATGGTTCTTGTTCCTTGATCTGCATTTTCACTTGTTAATTAAGGTTTAAACTGGTTGGTTACTTAGCTCATTTTGAGAACATAAAATTTTCCTGATCATCTTTGACTATAAAGAATGCTTCATTTGGCTGTATCATAGATTATAATTAGAATGTATTTGTTTATTCTCATTAAAGGAGTGTGTTTTGTCCCCCATAAGCAGTATGAAACTTAGGCAGTTAAAACCATTTCAAGATAGGTATAGTTTCTAGAGTTTGTTAAGTTGCTTACTTTCTGTCGTGCTATTAAACGTTCCATTGCTTTTAGAAGCAATGGTTGTCAGTGGGGGATTGCTTTTAAATTGTGTGTGTGTTAAGCAGCTCAGATTTAATTCACTGACAGCATACACTTTGGTCAATATTCCATCTGGTTTTACAGATTCAAGAGAGAGTGCAGGGACAGGAGCAGTGGGTTTACTTCTGCTGGATTCTGTCTACCTTCTCTCCCATTTCGGTGTTACTATTGTGAATTTCATTCCGGGCCCTGGTTTTGTGTATTCACTAACAATGTAAATCCAGGGAAGTGGGTACCGGGCTTGCTTTGTTTTCTGCCATATTCCTAGTCCCTAGAGCAGTGATGGCGAACCTTTTAGAGCTTTCAGTGATGCAAACAGCCCTTGCGGTATGCTGCCATAGATTCGCCATCACTGCCTAGATCTACGGCTGGTGCATGGTGGGATCTAGTGTCTGGTGCTTGTGTCCCTGCGTCCTCAGAGCTGTGCGTGGTAGCGATGCTAGTAGTTGGAATTTGTGTTTCACTACGTGCCAGGCCCATTTTACTTGTTTTAGCTCATTTATTTTTATAACGGTACTACAAGCAGTATCAATGCTGTTTGCTCTCCCAATTTTACAGGAACATAGGCAGCTACCAAAGCCCAGCCAGCTGGCTCCAGAGCCACAAGCTTCTTTGCTCCTTACTGCTCAAAGTTGTCCTTACCGACACTGTTGTTTTCCCCCATCCCACATCCTCATGCCTTTCCACCTGGCGCTTACCCGTTTCTCCCCAGTTTGTTTTCACAAGCATTTTCCATTTACCGCTGGACTTTTGACCTCAGTTTTTATTCCATGTATTTTAGGTCCATGTATTGCTTCCATCTAAGAAAAAAATTAAAATCTAAATTGAAAATCTGTCACAAAGATGTGACCTGAATTTTAGAGCTGAGCATCTCGTGTTTTGCCACTCAGCCAGCTGCGCACTCGGTGTGATCTCCTTTGGCTTTCTCGGCTCTCCCTGGGCTGGGTTTCTGCCCACCACTGTGAGAGGGGCAAACTTTGCAGTGAGAACACATGAGAGACCAGGATGGCGTTTTCCACAGACATTATGGTTTGAAGAACAGATGGCTGAGCTGCCTGGATTGAGTCTGTGCAAAGCTGCTGTAGTTTGGGTGTGTCCTCCGAAGGCCCAGGTGGTGGAACCTTTGGGAGGTGAGGTCTGACCGGAGGAAGATAGGTCACTAGGTGTCACTTGAAGGACAGACCAGGACCCAGCCCTTCCTCTTTTTTCCTGCCACCATGAAGTGAGCAGCATCCTTTGGCCTGTGGTCCCACCATAATGTGTTTCTCCCCCACAGGCCCAAGTGCAAGAGGGCAAACTGACTATGGACTGCACATTGTGAAACTGTGAGCCAAAGCAAGCCTTTCTACTCTTTAAGTTGATTTATTTGAGTTCTTTCTTCCTCCCTGCCTCCCCGCCACCCTGCCACCTCACCGTAACGGAAAGCTAACACAGTCTCCATTTTTATATTCCATACTATTGCACTACCACTGTCCCCATCAGCAACATTCTAACCAATCTGGAATCCAAGCAGATTACAATTACTCAATAAATCTCCAAGCTGAAAAGAGTTTAATTAAAATGAATGCAATTCAGTTGTGTTCCTTTTTATTTTTTAACAAAAAGAAAGATTGAAATAATAATGTCAGGTAATTCTTTTGCAGAGGAAATTCTGGCTGTCACCTTTCAAGCCACAACTGAACCCAGTTATTGTTTTAATTTATTCTCACTGTTGTCTAGCACTATTTAGTTTTTCTTTTAGACTCTAGAAGTTGCTTTAACTAATCTTAAAGACTTTAAAGCCTCCAAACTTTTTCCAAGCTCATTTCAGACAAGTGAAACCCAAAATGTGAAGTATGTACTCTAATCAACTTTAATGCAATTTTTCCCCTAACCCCCTAATGCTGCTCTTTGTCTTCGGAAATCTGGGAACTTGAATATGCTCTAGATAGAAAGGTAAAATAACAAACCACTGTGACTTTTGTTGAAAATAGTAATTAGCTAGTAAGCCAGGTATGTCAAAGGAAAAGCATGACTCAAAAGGAAATTAGTGCCCTGCTACATGTATTTTGTCACTAATTTTAAAGCAGTGGTCAATAAGCGCACAGTCAGAAATTTCCAAAATGTACACGATGGAAGCTTGCTTGGGGCTGAATGGTTTCCGTATTTTCTAAGCATAACCCTATGACAAGCCATGCTTAAAATTTGAGACTTAAGAAATTTAAAATTTCCAGAGATTGTTTAACTCATAATGGAAAAAGGACATTTGAAAAAGGCATATAAAATCTATTTAAAAATTATTTTCAGTTCAGTTTAAGCCTGATTTTCAGCAAGTCTTCTCTAACCATCTTTCTTCACCTCTGAGGATGTTGTAGCGGAACCTGTGGAGGAGAATCTGTGCTGGAGTTGGGAGGATTCCACCAGTTGGGCTTTCAGTGGATTTTCTGGGCATATTTTAGTGGAAAATTATGAGGGGAGCAGTTGCATATTGCTAGTTTTTTTGTTTGATGCTCATCCATATGCTCTCTCAAGCCTTATTTTAGTTAAGACCTCCCTCTGCATGTTCACAGAACGCCTTGAATGTGTGACAATTATCAAATTAACATTTACATTTTTACATAGCATTGTTTTCCTTATTACACCTATTTTACTTACTCTAGAAATTTTGGGCATTACAAACATAGTTAAGAAAACTAAACAGGAGCTGGGGATGTAGCTCAGTGGCACAGTGTTTGCCTAGCAAGCGTGAGACCTTGAGTTCAATTCCTACTACGTCCCCTAAAAGAAAACTAAACAGAAACAATAAAAGAAAACTAAACAATAAATAGAGACTATTTTAAGGAAATCTTTAAAGCAGGTAGAAGGAAAAACATTTTTTCCCGAGGCCAACAGCATTGTTAATTTCACAATACAAATGATGGAAGGCATAATAAACTGTGGACCTTCAGAGAACCCAGATCTGCCGATGGCTGTCCATCCACAGCTCTCTTTCCAGTGAAAATAATTCTTCAAGAGTGAAGGAGAAATAAATGTTTTGAAAGACAAAAGTGCCTATTTTGGGAAAGAACATAGGTTAACAATCAGTAAACTAGCCATATTAATTAGAGAAAGAGCAGCAAATTAAACACAAGCTAGTGCTCTGGGAGGAAATTAAGGATAAGAGCACAGATTAATGAAACAGAAAGAAATTCTGTAAAATAGAAATGATTATGAAAAACGAAAGTTGCCTCTTTGTAGAGACTTATACAACTGATAACTGTCTGGCAAGACCAGTAAATAAAATGAGAGATGACATAAATAAGCAGTATTAGCAATGCAAAAGGAACATCATTATAGATCCTATAGAGATTAAAAAGATAGGGGAATGTTTTGAATATCTTTATGCCAATTAGATTGGAAATTTAAATGAAATGTATAGTCTTTGAAAACAAAGCTGAAAAAATTCCCACAAGAATAAATTATTGCCTTGGTTACTTTTCTCTCGTTGCTGAGAGATAAAATACCCAATGCCCAAAATTAAAGAAGGAAAGGTTTATTTAGCTTACAGTTCGTGGTTTCAGTCTCTAATTAGCTGGCTCCAAGGCAAGGTGGCGGGGCACAGGGGCAACACTTCAAGGCAGCACAAGACAGCAAAAGCAGCAAAAGCAGCAAAAGCAGCAAAAGCAAAAGGTGGTGGTGGTGGTGGGGGGAGGCTCTTTTCCTCCCCTATGTTGTAAGCAGGCTACCCCAACCCAGGGGACTTGTAGCACTCACACACATAATCTCCATGCCTTCTTCCTGCATAGGCTCGGATGAATACAAAGTAGGGACCCTGGCCTCTGTTCAGTCACTTAGTTAACATCTAAACCTCTCAGATTGACACAGTGAACAACAACCCAGGGCATAAGGGCATGTCCTTTTCATCCGGGGATGTAGAACTGTTGAGTCACTTAGACAGGCCTCTAGACTCCTCAAGTTGACGCAGTGTGTCAACCATAACAGTTAAATAGTTTTATAAAAATTAAAGAAATTAATTTTGTAATTTTAAAAATTGCTCAAAGAAAACTATAGGTTTAGATTGTTTCATTGTTGAATTGACCAGCCATTCTTGAAGGAAGTAACGTCAACCTTATACAGCTATTGATGGCAAGTTTTGTTTGCTATTAAAAAATTGACATAATTTGTGACAGAGGAGAAAGATGATCGAATAAGGTAGATAGATACCAAAAAAGAATTGGATAGAATTCAACACCTGTTTATGGTTAAAATCTTGTAGTACCTGAAGAAGACTAGAAGGAATATCCCTAATATGATAAATATTTCCACAAAAGTTATACTTCGTGAACAGATAGTTAAACCTTAGTATCCAGAATGAGACTAGGATAGTTGCTATTACCACTTCCGTTAAACATGGAGTTGGAAGTCCTACCTAGCTAGTGTTAAAAGACAAGAAAAAAGAAGCACAGTTATGATTAGAAAGGAGAGTGCCACTGTCAATCAGTATACAGTGTGAGTATCCTTGTTGAAAATATGGAGCTGGCATTGTTTTCAGATTTTGGAATATTTGTATTTACATAATGAGAAATCCTGGGGATGAGACCCAAGTCTAAACACGAAATTAGTTATGTTTCTTGCGCAGCTTCATACGCAGCCCAGAGGCAGTTTTATAGAACATTTTTACTGTGCCTGTGTTTTGACTGTATGGTGTGGAATGTTCCACTTGTAGTGTTATATGGACACTGAACAAGTTTCAGATTTTGGGTTTCAGGTTTTTGAATTACAAATGCTCAAGCTGCATATATATGTAGATAATCCTCCCATACATCTTTAAATTACATTATTGTAATTAATAAGTACATTGTACAATGTCATGTGGTGCTGAGGTCATTTTAGAAACTGGTGGTATTTCTGTATACCAACAATTAAAATATAAGTAAATATTACTTAAAAGAGGAATAATAAGATACTACCATAATATAGTAAATACAGTACCCAAAATGCATTACCTAGGAGTAAACCTGTGGAAATAAATTTGAGACCCCTACACAGAAAACTTCCAAATTACTATGGAGAGAATTTTTTTAATTAATGAAGTTTATTGGTACATTTTAGGTGCACATAATGATCACATCCATCATAGGGAACTTGTGCTTGTACGTGATGTATCTTCTTGCTACCCCGTCCCTTTCCCCTCCCTCCAACCTGTTCCCTTCCCTCTTTACACAAAGACTTGGTTCCATTTTTCCCTCTTTTCTCATTTTTTCCCTTCCTTTCTCCCCTCCCCCTTCCCTGTTTCTCCTTCCCATGTGAACATTTTCTTCCTATTTCACAATATCTAGTATGCATTTTGGTTATGGAGAGAAATTTTAAAGGACTTACATAAAGACATTGTTTTGGGAGATCTAACAGTGTTATTTGTGTATTAACTGGTTCTATCCAGTCGTGGTATCCAGCGGTCTCACGTGGCTGCTTAAGTACTCGCTGCGAGGTTACTGTGAGTTGAGCTGTGCTATATGTATAAGATGAGCTTTGCAATTCACAGACTTGTGTGGGGGAAAGAATGTCACATTTCCTCATTATTTTAAAATACTGATTATTTTTGGAGGTGGTAATATTTTGATACATTAAAATATGTTAAAATTAATTTTCCCTGTCAATGTTTTAATTTTTCAGCATGGCCCCTAGCAAATTTAAAATTTGACGCATGGGTTGGATTTTTGGTTCTCCTTATACAGGGCAACACTGGATTATTGATTCAGCGCCACCTCAGTGAAAATCACACAGCATTGTGTATGTCGGTGGGAGTTCAAAGCCGATTTTGAAATGGCAGGATAGGTAGAGGGCCAAGATGCTCTTGAAAAAGCACAGGATAAGACTTGCTTTAGCACACTGTCTCTCAGCTGGGGCACCGCTGGCACGTCAGGCTGAGTGGGTCTGTACAGGAGAGGCGTTGGAAGAGCTGTCCTATGCTTGGTAGGATGTTCAGGAGCAGCCTGGCCTCTGCCCACTAGATGTCAGTAGCACCCCCACTTGTGAAAAGCAGAGCTATTCTGAAGATGTTGCCATATGAATAATGTATGTAAAGAAGTTACAGAAATGTAACACATCCTCTTGTAGCCCGGAATTGCCCCATTTGAGAACCACCATCTCTGCTGGACATAAAGTTTTATTATCAAGCAGTGTGACATTGGGCTAAACAGGTGAATCAGTAGCACAGCCTAGGAAAACAAAACAGAAGTGGAGTAGGCCCTCACATGCATAGACACTGACTTTATTGTATTTATTACAGTGGAACGTCCACGTGGCAGTAAGTTTAACCTCGAAGCCCCCACACAGAATCCAGCTTTGGTGGGTTTTACACACAAATGTGAAACACTAAATGACAGAATTTCTAAAAAAAACACTACATGGTTATCTTTATGTTCTCGATATATGGAAAGATTCTTTAAACAGACATAAGCACTAATCATGAAGGAAACAAGCAGTAAATTGGGATGTACTAAAGGTGAGAATTGTGTTATAGGCAATAGAAAAAGAAAGCCATAAAGTAGACGAAAATATTTCTAATACGTTTCTAACAGAGCTCTTCCAGCTCAAAGATATGACAGATTTGAGAATCAGCAGGGAAGACAGATAACCAAGAGACGAATACTATAGACACTAGAACTTGCACTTCATCAGTGTAGAGATGCAAATGGCCAGAAACCATATGCAAACACACTCAGCTTCATGAATAACTAGGCCAGGCAGAGCCAAGCAATGCAAGAGTGGCTAAAATATAAAGAGTAGAAACATTAAGTGTTGTTGAAGATGAGGAACAGCTAGAACTGTGGTATACTGCAGATGAAGGAAATCAGCCTGAGATGTCTGCTAAAATTGCATGCATGCATATCTTATGATCCAGGATTTCTATCCTTAGGTCTGGCCTAGAAACTGTGTGCTTACGCATCCAGAGACAAGTACAGTCGCGCTCGCAGTGTGTTATGTGAGAGACCTAAAGTGGTGTGTGAGGGGTCCTTCGCTAGCAGTATACTTACACAGCGGAGGTGTAAGTGGCAATAAATATAACAGCATGAGAGACTTGTAAACATCAGATTCATTGATAGAGGCCAGGCACAAAAGAATGTATGTCACCAGGGGCTGGGGATTTAGCTCAGCGGCAAAAGCACCTGTGTGGCAAGCGCAAGGTCGTGAGTTCGGTTCCCGGTACTGGAACCCCCCCCCCCAAAAAAAAAAAAAAAAAAGAATGTATGTCACCAACTGGGCATGGTGATACATGAATTGTGTAATCCGACATTTTGGGAGGCCAAGGTAGGAAGAGCATAAATTCAAAACCAGCCTGGGCAATTTAGTGATTTAGCAAGAGCCTGTTTCAAAAATAAAGTTAAGGAAGGATTAGCAATGTAGCTCAGTGCAAAGGCCCTGGGTTTAATTCCCAGTACCATTATCTGTATATATGTCACAGCAACATTTTATATAATTTCCTAGAGCAGGCGGAATTAAACTCTAACAGAATTAAACTCTACACAACAGCAGTTTTTTGGTAACAGCTGAAATCTAGAAATAATCCAGATGTCTACCACCAGAGAGTGTTGAATAAAGTATTATCGTGCAATGGAATACTAATAACAAGGAAAGCAAACAAATCCCAGTATGTAGCAGCATGGATGAATGTTGTGAAGACACTATTGATAGAAGCCAGACACAACAGAATATGTGATTCTATTTATATGATTTTTAAACGCAGACAAAATATGCAAACCCCAACACTCAGTTCAGGACCCGCTATCTTTAGATAAGGGAGTGGATCCAACTGTGTGGACGGGGCCTGTGGTGATGGCTCCTTCACGGTAACTAACCACTTGACCCACACGCTCCTCCATGCTATTGCTCTTCGTGTCTCTCCTGCGGCTTGCCATGGTTTGCAGAGTGAGAGAGACCCTGCTCTGGGTTTCTGACGTGTGGATTTACATCCCAGCTGCGGAGCTTGGGCGATTTCCTTAACGGCTCAGCCTCAAGTTCCTGTCTGAGAAGTGAGGATGTTAGTCACATGCACGCAGTGCGTGCCGAATGCTCACTCCTGCTGTCACTTTTATCATTAGTGTCATTGCCAGGTTATTTTTTCAGAGTAATTGTTCAACCCCAATTGGGATGATGTTCTCTTTATAAATCCATCATGGCTCTCCCTGGAGGCGAGTTTTTGTTTAGATCTCTCAGAAAAGTTTAATAACATGTACTACCTGTTATTAAATATTATTTAATATTAATGCATGTTATTAAATTTATTTAATAACATTCATCCATGCTGCTACATACTGGGATTTGTTTGCTTTCCTTGTTACTAGTATTCCATTGCATGACAATACTTTATTCAACACTCTCTGGTGGTAGACATCTGGATTATTTCTAGATTTCAGCTGTTACCAAAAAACGGCTGTTGTCTATTAATTTTAGATCTCTCAGGAAAGTTTATTTAATAACATGTAATGCATGATATTTTATAGGTTAATCTCTAGGTTTTGATAGATGTATTTTATAATTGTAAGTCAAATATTCTTTGCCTTGGATTTTGTAATTGATTATGGCTGACATAATAGCTACTACTTGGTATGACTTGCTGCTGCCACATTGATTCTAAGTGCTACATGGCCTAACACTTTTAATCCTGTGTAAAATCACCTCATTTTACACAGGGAGCAAAATGATACCTAGTGCATGGCTTAGGAGTCATGGTCTCATATTCATTTTAACCATTTGATAACTAGCTGTTTCCTCCAAATCTACTTTTTTTTTTTTTTTTAAAGAGTAAAAGAAGGATAACATAATAATAGGGGGGGGCTTACCAAATTACAGACAAAGTGGTAGGAAATTATCAATGGTTATTGTTTTACATATTGTTATCTACAAGATAGTTTCTCAGGAAAACAGACAAATAATAGTG
>NW_004955456.1:8927104-9005939 GCF_000276665.1 Chinchilla lanigera
GGTTTCTCAGGAAGACAGAGATACACAAGAAGGATCTAACAAGTAATTACAGCCTAAGGGTTGTCAAAAATCAAGTGATTTGTCTGGGGTGAAAGCCATTTTTTGTAGCGTTTTCTCTCCAGCCTCCTGTCGCATTGGGACCCCCATTGTCCTTTCCCCAACTGTCAGCACAGGCAGCAGGAATCCTACTGCAGACTTCTCCGGAGCTCCACCACAGCCTGTACTCTCAGGGGAAGAATGGCTTCCAGGGAGTCTCCACAGGTATTGTGCAAGGTCCTCCTGGTTTACAGCTTCCAAGCAGCTCTCATGACCCCAGTCCACAGGACCTCTGACTCCTTGGGCTTAGTCTGCATTCTCATGTTCTCCGAGTCCTTGTTCAGCAACTGCTCCTCTGCTGACTCTGGACCTTTCTGGTTCTCAGTGGCAGGAGCAAGAGTGACGCATTGTATGGCATGTATTCCCAGGGGTTTCTCCATGTTTGAATGATTCACACGTCTGTGGGTGGGCCTCTGCAGCTGGTGCATGGTGGGCCAATTGTGTAATTGTTTCTCTGTGTCATGGTTGTTCTCAATTGAGCAGCGGCGGCTGGCCTGAGGGCCGGTGCACAACAGCGCTCGCTACCGCGTGGCTCCCCCTGTGCCAGAAGCTCTCCTTCTGGGCTCCTATGAGGGAGGGAGTGAGCCGGTTGGAAGACTGGCATTCCCCGCCCGTGGGTCCCCATGCACGGGGCCCCTCCTTCCGGGTGCCTACGAGGCAGGGAGCGAGCCGGTCGGAAGACCGGCGCGCTCCCTGCCCGTGGTTTCCCGTGCGCCGGAGCCAAGTCTATTTTTTTTACTTGATGATGTTAAGTTTTCAAGAAGCCAGTTGTATTACTTGCAATTAATCATTTTTTGTATCCTTCCCAATAATTCTTGTCCTGACCTTCTTGCTTTGACTACAACTTGCAGAAAGCATTAAAATAGAAAATAATACTGTGATCATTCTCATATATTCATGACTAAATTGGAGTGACTTTTTTAAAACCACTGTGAGTTTCATGGACTGTTGACTAGAAAATGTTTTTCTTTACATTAAAGATGTGTTTCTTAATGTTTGAATTTACCAAATGGTTTTTGGTGTGTTCTTTTCTATTTTACAATCAAGATTGGCTTTTAAACTACATATGTGGCATACTTTTGGATATCTATGAAGGTGATGGTTTTTCTGCGTTGAATTATTAGCATGATGAATTGTGTTACCATGTGTGTCACCCTGTACTGAATCATCTCTATAGTCTTAGAGTTTTTAAAATAGTACTGAATTTTATTTGCTAAACTTTCCCTAAGATTTTTGTATATATGCAGTGAGATTGGTCTGTAGTTTTCCTCCCCTTCCCTCCCCCCTCCGTTTCCCCTCCTTCCTTCTCCCTCCCTTCCCCCTTCCTTCCCTCCTTCCCTTCTTTCTTTTTTTCTTTCTCTTTCTTACTTTCTTTCTTTTCCATTTAGCCTTAGAACAATTCTAGCTTTATGAAGGGAGCCCAGAAGATTTCTTTCTTTTCTTGCATTGTCTAACACATTTCCAAAAGAACTTTTGAGTATATGTGAGTAAATATGCTTGGAAAACACTATTTTCTTTTTTTTTTGGAACTGGGAATCGAACTCAGGACTTTGCGCTTGCCAGGCAGGCGCTTGTGCCACTGAGCTATATCCCTGGTGGAAAACACTATTTTCTGATGTACCTGCTAAACATTTTCACTAAACGATCTCCAGTGTTTTTTTTTTGTTTTTTTTTTTTAATCAATTATGAAAGATTTCAAACATAAACAATCTGAGCATGGTGGTGCAAATGCCTATAATCCCAACATTCTGGGAGGCTGAGGCAGGAAAATCACAAGTTTGAGCCCAATGTAGTGAGACCATGTCTTAAAATAAAAAATAAAAAGGCGCTGAGGATACAGCTTAGTGTAAAGGCCCTGGGTTCAATTCTGAGTACTGACTACAAACAAACATACAAACATGTAGACAGTAGTAAAGAGATCAGAGTCTTTTTGTTCATGTCCTCACTTTGCTTTTATCTCCATTATGTCGGGCCTTGCCACTTAGGGGGAGTTTGCAGGACATGGCCCTTACACCCCGTCACCTCTGCAGTTTTCTGTGCGTCACACTTCCAGCCTCCATCAGGGCAGGGTCATGCTTTAGATATTACGCTATCAGTAATTTTGTTGTGAGATTTGTTTTCAGTCAGTCTTTGTATCTTAATCATTTCTTTTGGGTGCTGGACGGGAGCCGCAGAGTCAAAGGGTGTAAGCTTTTTGGAAAGTGGGCGCATCTTTGCTTACATGGTAAACAAATGGGCGCACTGATGGTGCATAATGTCCCTAACGCCAAGAGGTTGTTAAATAACAAGATGGCAGGAAACGAAGACAGCAGTAATCATTCTTGTCAATAACGATTTGCGTGGTCATTACGCAGAAGCCCAAAGGTTATTTGAATTAATTTTCTCACAGCCTAAAACCATTTCATCAGTTTTCTGCTTGTTACTGAATCCAGTGGAATGTACATGTCACAAGCCTCTGGCTACCTACCATAGTGTTACATGTGATGAGGGACAGAAGAGACATATTTTAACACCTGTGCCTTCGTAAGGCATGTGAGACTCTTATTTCATGTTAA
The DNA here is from genome assembly GCF_000276665.1 of Chinchilla lanigera. Lineage (NCBI taxonomy): Eukaryota > Metazoa > Chordata > Mammalia > Rodentia > Chinchillidae > Chinchilla > Chinchilla lanigera. The sequence continues at coordinate 8,929,756 of NW_004955456.1, forward strand.
CATCTTTTTTTCACCTGTCACTGAAATGTAACTTCAGTTTACCTAAGTTCATGCTGGGCTTCACCTGACCTGGGTTCTCCATGGTTTGAAAAAATCTGCGAATTTTAATAGGTGACTTCTGCCGAGATTACAACAAAGTTGGCTTTCCTTTTGTTGTAGCGACAGCGCACTGTCTACAGATTGACCCTCGTGAAGTCCTGGAACGTGGACGAACTCCAGGCCTACGCTGAGCTCGTGTCCCTGGGGAGGCCCGACTTCATCGAGGTTAAGGTAAGCCCTGCCGCTAGGCTTGGACAAAGCTTGCCTTGACGCTTCGCTGGCCATGATGCGGTCAAATGCTGTTACAGTTGTAAAGGCAACCAGAAGCGAGAGTACACACCTGTAATCCCAGCACTCTTCACAAGTTTGAGCCCAGCCCGGCCAGTTTATCAAGACTCCGCCTCAAAATAAAAAACAAAGGGCTGGAGATGGAGCTCAGGATGGAGCTCAGTGGAAAGACTGGAGGTTTAATCTCCAATACTCCTCCCACCCCCCAGTCAAACCAAACAAAAAAATCTCTACAGGAGCCTCTAGACGTGTTATTTTCTTATTCATTCAGCAATAAGTGAGAAGCTGGCGCTGATAATATCAGTAAAGAAGATTAGGCTTTTGCTCTTAAAGAGCTTGTATGTTAGTCAGAGATAGACAACACAAAATGAATAATTCTACATAGTGACATTAAGCTGAGAAATACAAGTGTTGTAATGAGTAACTGGTTGACTTTTAAATAAACTTTGTGAAGAAAATTCTAACGTATTACAGCAGTAGATGGATGGTCTGATGAAGCCCATCCATGCACTGGTCACTCAGCTATAACAGTTAGTGAGTTCTGAGCAGAGCCCGCCCAGGACGGCCCAGCCTGCAGCTGGCCACACAAGGCCTCTGACCCGAGCTGTGTGTGCAGCCTTTGTGACCCGTCTCTGGTGAGCTGTGGCCCTGCTGGTTTTCCTGCTCTGACTCGAGATTGTCTTGAAGGAGCCCCCAGCCCTTTGTCATCTGTCCACAGCTATGCCAGTCTGTACCCTAAAAGATACACACTCTTTTAAAAACTCCTACTCATCCCATGAGGCTCACACCTACAAACTCAATTATTGGGACACGTTTCACATTTTACAGATTTTTTTTATTCTATAATTTTTATTCTATAAATTTAGTACTACGTATTTTTATTTCAACTGTATTTTTGAATCGGGATCCAAATGAGGGACACACATGACAGTGTTTCTTTCTTAAACTTCTTGTAGTCTGCCAGTTTCTCTTCCATTCATACTTCTTCATTATTTATTTTGTTAGAATGGATCTGTAGTAGGGAGGATGAGCAGGAGAAGCAAACATGATCAAGGTGGCATAAGAAGGAAAAGGAGAGGAATCAGTTATGGTGACGGGCCCGCCGTGACCATGTCCGAGATTGTGTCACTTGCTTGCTCCTCTGTCCCCTTCCCGTGGATGAGTAGGTAGAGCAGAGCAGTAGTTAGATCCAGATTCAGAGTGTGCACGTTCCGAGACTACTTCCTTGGTGATGTTGAATATACTCTATTCCGAGGCTGATAACAACCTTTTGTCTCGTTCCTATTTTTGCCAGTGCATTTCTTAAGTGCCATTTCTGGGTCTGTGTACGTTTTGCTCGATCTTGTGGTTGACTGTCTCAGCAGGGTTTTACTGAGAAGGTGACTTTTGCAGAAAACGGGTTATTGAGTACTGAGAAGCCAGGCCGCACCCGGGTTGGGCTGAGAGCGCCCCGGGGACGCTGTGGCGGGAAGAGGGTCCAAGTTGCGCCCTCGAGGTTGACAGTGGACTGGATGAAGCAGAGGCGCAGGCGGGGGCGGATTTTGCGAGGCCTCCAAGCACAGACACGCACACTGGATTTAAACTAAGTTTAGCAGTGAGCTTTTTAAATAGCAGTATTGAGACCTGGGAGCCAGGCGATGGGATTTTGAAGGCGCCCGCTGCTGCTGCGTCACGAATGGACGGCAGAGGGCAGTCGTGGCTGGGACGCCCGCCGAGGGGGTTCTGCTTCATCCCAGCAGGATGTTGAAGCGCCCTAGGAGGACGGTGGATGCGTTTAGGGTCCGTTTTGGAAGTGGCGCCCACAGGATGCCTTCCGCGCTTAGATGTGCGTCTGGAAGGCGAGAGGGATTGGGAGTAGCATCCGGGTTTTGGCTTCAGCGATGCTGTGGAAGGTGGGGCTGTGTACTGAGACAGAGAACGTGGGGGCACATTTGGGGAGAGAATTTAAGGGGTCCCTGTTGGCCGGGTTAGATTGGAGTTGTCTTTTAAATACCCCGGTACAGGTTCCATGAGGCCACAGGTTGTACAAGCGTGGGGTTTGGGGACCAGCCAGGGCTGGAGTTCATCAGCGGGGCATGGCGGTCAGGGCTGTGGAGGGTTGAGAGGCAAATGGCTTGGATTTTTGGGGGTTCGGGGGTGGTGCTGAGTATCCACATCAGGAACAAGAGACGGAAGGCGTTCCCGGACTCGAAAAGCAAAGTCTGCCTTTCGCAACGCGGGGCTGCGCAGCGCTCTCTGTGTTGTGTGAGGGTGTTTCAGGGTCTCACCCTCAGCTCCTGTCTGCGCTCTGCAGGGTGGGGAGGTGGGCAGGTGACATACTGCGCGCCCAGTGTGTCCCCGACTCCGCTTGGGCCGAAGACACTCTTCGATTGGGAAATTGCTTTTAATTTCAAGTGGTTTCTCTTGGCAGGAGGTTTAACGATGCAAAGATACAAATGCAGCCGAGAATGTGTGTCCCAGTTTAAGCAAAGCTTGCGAGCCTCAGAGAGTAGTGGGCTCTTAATTTATAATTTAGCTATTAAACAATGCTGCCTCAAATTATGTTGCAGTAAAACCTCTGTTATTGTAAAGCAACGTGGCTGATGACTTGGTCACCTTTTTTCTTCCTTTTCTTTCTGTCTGTCTCTGTCTCTGTCTCTCTCTGTGTGTCTCTTGTCTCTGTCTCACACAGTCTTATAGAATAGTGGAAGAGGTATTTTATAATCAGAAAAAAGTATATTTTGCAGGAAGACAGCTCCTTTGTAAACGGGAGAATTCTCTCGTGGGCTTTTTTTTTTAGTTCGGCAGGCTGTTAATATTACTAGGAAATAGCCTCTGCCCGTGTCTAAAATGTTATAAAAGCGTGGCTTTTTCCCAACCCGTTTCCCACTTGACTGGTTTATTTCCACATTCAATAATATTTGTGAGCCCTCTTCATGTGCCAGCTCTTGTTAAGTGACCAGAGATAAAAAGTAATTGCTAAGACATGCTATTTAAGAGATAAATATCTTATTGAATAGGCAAAATCTGCAAAAATAAAATGAGCTATTTTGAGAGATTTAATAATTGAAAATTCTTAGAGAAATGTGTAATCAGAACACAATTTAAAGTGCTCTTTACAGTGAAGTATAGTGTAATAGCAACAGTCTGTTATATTAGGGGACGGTGTGGTCCTGACCAGCCCGACTTTTGTAGACAACCTTAGGTAGAGATGTCCTGCAGTGTCAGGTACCTGGTCCGTCCCAGGATTAGAGCACATGCTTTGTTCGCTCACTTCTGCTCTGTCTAGCAAGTTAATAAAGTGTCTTCCTTTTGAGGTGAAGTAGCAAAAGAGATGTAGTATACTACTAAAACACACGGTATAGAGTAATATTCGTGATTATATTTTCCACTGCATATGTTCATAAATACATGGGAAAATATGGAAGGATGTGTATCCAATTGCTGATGGTGTTCTGTTTGCTAATAGTGTTCTATTTGGAAGAAAGAGAAGCAAAGACTTAATAATTTTAGTTTTCATAATTCTGTATTTATCAGTAATTGTAATGAGCATGCATTAGTTTCATAATTGAAAAGACTGAAATGGGGCTGGCATAGAGCTCAGCGGCAGAGCACTTTCCTGGGTTCAGTCTCCAGAACCGTAAGGGGAAGGGGAGTTAGAGTTAAGAATTGAAATCAGTAGAAGGAAAAGTCAGGTTTTCCTGCTCAGCAGAATGAAACTACTTAATGTCTAAAATCTCACCTTTTTGTTATCTTATTAAGTTTAAATTTTTTGAAAATGGGAGCGTTTTAAAAATAATAAGCCCTTTCTAAAAAAAAAAATTGATGAGAACTAGCAATATGGCAGGCTAAGATAACCTGAAATCTCTCCAGAAATAAACACAGGGAAAATGTACTTTGAAAACACAGCTGATCTGTCAGTTCTGCAAGGAAAATGCTTAGGGGAGAAGAAAGGAGATTGTCCTGATGGTCCTATGCAAGTCCCATAGGGACTTGGGCTTAAAGGAAGCTTGTACCCTTGCGCCTTTAGTGACAGGCCGGATTAGGAAAAAATCTACCCGCCTACCCAGACTAACTAGCACTTGGAAGGCTTGTTCTTTACCTGTGCTTTTGGTAAAAAGTGAGACTTCTCCCTTGTCTCCCTTTGAACCTCAAAGGCATCTGAAGTTCAAATTGAACAGAACCTCAAGGTTATAGAAGTGTGCCCACGATGTGCAATTAATAATAAAAGTGGGTCCAAGGCTAGTGATGCAACTAAGGCTCCTTGGAGAAGCAAACATGATGCTGTTACAGTCTTTTATGTATTTCAGTCGTGTTGCTTTTTATTATTTAAATAGGAATGCACGTGTGTATTCAGAATATTGTACTGAGCTATTTACAGATTACTAAATATACTTTTAAGTTTCTCACATGTATGACTGTTCAACTTCTTTTTGTCATTTTTGTCCTCTAGCTTGAATCTAGCTTAGTGGCAGAATTAGGAGCTTGATAGGAAATTTTGTCAACCTTTTTCCATCTTCTTCCCACTTTCTCTTTTCATCTTATTTGTGATGCCCTGGTGTATATGGGGGTCCTGGGGGCCCCTCTTGGTCTGCATAACCTGCAGTCTCAGATGGGGAATTGAAAGAGGGGTTTTGATGCATTCTTAAAATATAGGGATAGCCTGGGACAGATTACTTCATTTCCTTGAGCCTAAATTTTCTCAATACTGCAATACAAATACTAGAATAATAGCATCTACTTAAGAGGTTTGTTTTGAGAATTGGGGTAACCTATTCCTGTGTTCAGTAAATGTTGAGATCACTTTCCATTAGGCACATTCATTGAAACTAAATCAAAAGAAGCAATTTCTTTATTATATTGATTTCCTCTTTTCCTTGCTTGCCGTCTTACAAATTATTTTTGTTATATTCCCTGTAAATTAACAGGTATTTTAGCGTCATTAGGCTTAAGTGGGCCTTTCTTTGCTAGCCTGAGACTCTTAACTGTCATTTGGTTGCTTGTTTGTGAAGACGTGTTTTATATTACAAACATCTGCTTTACTGAAAACTTTAATAGCACAGTCCCTTTGTAAGCGAAATGCTGTCATTGTGTTCCCCGCCTCACGTCGCGCGGTGAGAACAGTAAGTGCCCAGTAATTATTTGCTGTCAGATGATTCCACCTGCTTTCTGTAGCACTGTGCCTGTCTGCAGCGCTGAGTCTTTGCAGCGCGCACCTTGCAGAGTGACTGTCCTCGCACAGCTCCGCCTGTCCACACGGGCAGGGAGCCTTGCTGCTGTTCCCTGGTGCAGCAGTGCTCAGGGCCTACTTAGCGGGGTTGCTGTCATGTAGAAAAGTAGGGCTTGATCCTGGGCTCGCTGGGCAGGCTGGGCGGGGCATAAGCCTGTGTCTGGGAGCCGGAGTGCAGTCACAGCCAGGCTTACATGGGTGTGATGAGACTGAGGCTAGGTGGGGCAGGGTTCCCTGCTGCCCAGGGCAGCCCAGCCCCGGGAAGCCTTGTGGATGTGGGGGGCCAAGCCGGGGCTCACGTATCCCTGGTTAGAGGAAGGCTACAGAGGAAGGTGAAGGCTTCACGAGCCGTGCGGAGAAGCTGTGACTGGTTTGGAGGGGAGTTTTTGAGGCGTTTTTGGGTTAAAGGAGTGACATGTATTGGGTTTGTTGCCAAAAAATCAAACTATAGGGGGCAAAAAACAGCATTAGGACTTTCTTGATATCAAGTCAGTCAGGTTAAGTAGAATATCAAATAGTCAAGCTGTGGAAATACTGCTCTTCCCACAGGAAGTGAATCCCACGGCAGACTGTCCAGGCAGCCGTTAAAACGGGCCTTTTTGTCTCCTAGAGCAGTAAGATGCATCAGAAGTCACCAGGTCGCCAGGGCCTGGCTGATGTCATGGTCCTGCTCTGCACAGCGTCCTCTGGGTCTGCTTGTCATCCCCCAGCCTGTAGTTTCTGGAGTGAGTGACGGTTCTTTGTGCTCCATGTTGCGCCCGTGTGTTCTCCTTAGGCTGTCCTTGTTCACAGCTGTGGGCTGATACATGGGGTGGTGGAGGGGAGGGTGGCAGACAGCCATGACACAGGGGTTTTAGATAATTCGGGGTCAGCCGTGCTCAGGAGGACCGTCAGGGCAGAGCCATCAGTAGCCTAGAGTGTAGGCGGAAGAGAAGTGGCCAAAGCAGGGAGGCCGTCAGACCTGGAAGGATCAGGAGCGAAAACTGAGTGAGGGTCTTTCACCAGGGGACCTGCATCCTCCTTTCCCAGAGGCCATTTTCTGCCCAGAGCATTTTTGTCACAATGAAGAGGCGGCTGACCCAGTGCTGCTTACCTCAGAGGGTTTTGTCTGAGTAAAAGGAAAACTTCTGTGCGGAAGGGGCTTATAAATTATAAAGCATGAAAGACTGTCAGTATTCTGTGAAGGCGTCACAATGAGCCCTGACATTCATTTTCTTACAGTCTCCTAACCAAATCTCCCTTAATGTTTCATGATTGATTGTTGCTGAATAATAAAGTATTACAGTGTTTTCAAGAGTCATGGTCATGACTATACAATTTTATCTAAAATTTCCATGCCTCGGTGAACTTTTTAAATATTAAAAAGAAATTCCTTTGAAATAGCTGTGTGCATGATTGTTTGTAGAATTTGTATAACATAAGCAGTATTTAAATTGAAGCTAAGTACATTTTATGACCTATCAATAAATCATTTTCCTGTTTGTTTATGCATCTGGGAGAGTTTAGCATTTTTTCAGCAGTACTTTCTTTTTTGGGGGTGGGGGTACCAAGAATCGAGCTCAAGGCCTTGTGCTTGCCAGGCAGGTGCTGTGCCACTGAGCTGTATCCCTGGCCCCACAGCCATACTTTCTTAATGGTATTTTGAACTATATTATTATTTGCTTTTTAAAAAATTCACCTAAAATTCAAGCTTGGTTTAATCAATTCTGTAAATCAGTGGGCAAACAGGGAAGATTTTCTTGTTTATTGTAATTAAGCTGGCTGTGGGCAGTTTATATTCAGCAAAGCCCATCTCGGTTTAGAGTACCAGTCATCTTTTTGAACAGCCATCTGGAGTAATGCATTTCTCCGAGCTCATCGGAGTCTCCGGCCAAGTCTCAACTCTGCCATCTGTGGGGCAGGGTCACTCTGCAGTGCTTTTTAAAAAAAAACCAAAACTTAATGTCATTCTGCTTGTGTGTGTGTGTGTGTGAGAGAGAGAGACAGAGAGAGAGAGAGAGAGAGAGAGAGAGAGAGAGAGAGAGAGAGAGAGTGCTGCATATCCCTTTTTATTTCATTTTTAATTACCTAGAAGACATTTAAACCACTTGTCAAGAAAGTTTGATTTGGGGATATTTGAAAAGTCCACAGAACTATGATACCCTTTATTGTTAGAAAATTATTTATCAGTCATTATGTAATTTATCAAGCAGAGAACTCAGTGATGAAACATTTGAGATATGCCTAGGTTGTCGGGCAGAGTTCAGAAGACTTAGAAACCAGCTTATCTTTTTGCAGTTGCATTTCTTAGGAATTCCTGGATTGGCGGGGTAAATGTATGTATGTACGTGTGGGTGTCTGGTAGGGTATGTAGGTATATCCACCAGTATATTTCTCTTTCGGCGTGATTCTTTGTTTATGTATATTCACACTCAACTGAAAGGGCATCACAAAGTGATCTCCCTAAAGAATAATCTCAAAGGGATCCCTGTTTGGCCCATTACAGAAAAAGCTAAAAAGTGCAACAGTCTCACTCTCCGTTATGCGGGGGAATGGCAGCTTGCCTCATTTTCCCAGTGAGTTAGTTGGTCAGCGAATTTCTATGGGTGTCTGAAGCGTGACAGCCTGGATCTCAGTTATACTGGAAAATGTGTTTATTCACTGTTATTTCTGAGCGTATTTGCTCACTAGGGCAGGGGTGGTGAAGCTGTGGCACCTGTGCTGCAGCGGGCGCTTTGCATCGTTGAGAGCTCTAAAAGATTCGCCGCCACTGTACAGGGACTGTGAGTCCTTGGGAATTCATCCGTCACCGTGCAGCAGTGCCTGCGTGGAGAGGTGCACTGTCGATGCCAGGATGTTACAGTGCCTAGATGGCCGCGGGTAACACAGGTGCTCGTTGGCCTGGGTCCCCTGACACCTTGTGTGGCCCCCTCGGCGATGTTTGCCACCCTTTTCCTTTCAAGATACGGGTTGGATTGAATTGGATTAGATGAATTCTTTGTGATATTCAAGTGGGTCTGCAAACATCCCTGACGGTTGTGATGTTCCCACAGGGTGTCACCTACTGTGGAGAAAGTTCAGCAAGCAGCCTGACCATGGCCAACGTGCCCTGGCACGAGGAAGTCGTCCGCTTCGTCTGTGAACTGGTGGACCTGATCCCTGACTATGAAATTGCGTGTGAGCACGAACATTCCAACTGCCTCCTAATAGCGCACAAAAGGGTAAGAGGAACTCCAACATGCATGTATCTCTTCTGTTTATTCTTTCGTCTGCTTTTAATTTACTTTCTCCTCACTTTATGATGACGAATCTCAGCTTTTCTGCTGCGATTTTCCTAAAACAAACATTAACAAAGTCCTACAAAGAAAAAGCTCGAAATTCTGTTTCTAAGGTTCATAAACTCTTCTGGGGGAAATCGCTTCTGTTTTTAGCCCTCATGTAGGCACCTTAAAGTGCTTTCTGATTTGTAATTTTTAGAGAGGTGCATGCTAAAAACAAAACCAGAATACCCTTGTAACAACCTCTAGTCCATTCCTGGGATGACGGAAAAGCTGAAGTAGTAAACAACCCCCATGTGAGGTTCTGGTTGTCAGAAAAAATATTGAGGTATTTATCAAGTTTCAGGTTGCTCTGAGTTTTGGCATCTGGAGAATTTGGTTTGGGATTGTAGTTTGTGATACTATTTCTGCTTTTCTCGTTGGTGCTTTTATTTGTCAGAACAAATACCCTCATCTGGTGTCTTTTTAAAATAAGCAGTACCTAGCAAAGGAAAACTGCAGTACCAGTGTTCATGGAGCTGCCGTAATGGTTACATCCTTGCTGAAGTACTGACAAAGAAATAACGTGGTGGTTGGGATTTAGTTCAGACTAAGAGAAGGTGTGGAGGTCATGGGGACATGGAAGGGGTGACACTGAACAGTCATTATACTGCTCTGCCTAGTTGTCTGTTCAAATTCTCGTTTAAAGACATCCTTTTAAGAAATGGACCTGAGTAAACCTTGAAAATGTAATTTTAGGTGAAAAATACCAGGCACAAAAAGGCATGTATAGTATGGTTGCATTTTTAGGAAATGTTCAGAATAGGCAAATCCATTGAAACAGGAAGTAGATTGGTGGTTGGCAGAGGCTGCAGGGAGAGCAGACTGGGAAGTGACTGCCAGTGGGAGTGGAAATGTTCTGGAATTGTGTAGTGGTGTTGGTTGTATGGCTTCATGACTAAAGACCACTGACTTGTATGTTATGTGAGCTGTACCACACAAACAGTAAGTTAATACCAACGAGTAATAAGGTCAAGAATGAGCTATGTTGTCTACTTAACTAAATGCTTTTTGTGTAGACAAAGTCAGGCCTAACATGAACAATGAAAAAGACTCACTCCCCCACCCCCAATAACCTAAGTGGCTTTCTGCACAACTTCTCAGGCCAGTGATATTTAATAATACAGGAATCACTTGATTAAAATTTCATAAGCTCTAGCCTCAAATAAGAACAAGGTAAAAAGGCCTTGTACCTTGATTATGGGTAGATTTTGTGTATCTGACCTGTGGTCTGTCCCAGACTTAACCATTTAGGGAAAACATATTCTGGAAGCATCAAGGACCTGGGGTTTGAAATGTTAAAGGAGCTACAAAGAGATTGAATTTACCAAAATAAATCCTAAATAAGCACAGAGGAGAGCCTGAGAAAGTGTGTCACTGTTTTGGTTAATGCGTGGTGACGCATGCGTGTCTGGTGCTGCTCTGGTTACTAAGAATGAAAAGATGAGTAAAATATGGCCCCCGCCTTCAAAAATGGTCTAACAGAAAAATACACAGGTGAGAAAGGTGCCCGGAAGTGGTATGAGAGCCGCCAGGAGCGGCTTCATAGAGGAGCTGCTGGTTACCTGGATCCCAGTAAGGCCCAGGGAGGAGGAACAGTAGAAGGAACACGCATGCGCAGACGTCCTTGGAGAAGCGCAGAGGTGCACTGGCAGAACCACTGGAGTTTGGGCGGCTAGAGACCAAGAGGGGCGACAAGGGGAATTAGGCTGGGACAAAGTCACAGAGAGCATTGATGGCATCCAAAGTGTTGTTTCTGTAGGGCACGGGAGGCAGTGGAGGATTTTAAGCAGGGAAGTGGCTGTCTAGCAGCATTTATAGTGTGCAGATTTGCAGAGGCGGAAGACAGAGAAACCAGTTAAAAAGCGTCGTAATGGTCCAGCGATGACCCAAGGGTAAAACGACGGGGATCCAATACACAAAGGCCGTGGGGAGTGGAGAGGAGCTGGGTGGACTTGGCAGTGTGTGAAACGAGAGCTCTTTTCACGCAGGAGGGTCCGAGCGTGACTCCCAGGGAAGTAGTGTGATGTCTGTCACCATGGTTGTGGGCGTGTTTGCTGTACCACTTGGATATCCAGTTCCTACAAGGAGTACACAGATTGTGGAATCCAGGTGGGCAGAGGTTGTGCTTGCAGTGCACACAGTGAGAGAGATGGTCGGGATGTGTACTCCAGGGTGCTTCGAAGTGGATCAGTTAAACATCAGCCATACCCTGATGTACGTGTCCCTAAACTTTCTCATTCACGGTGCGCCTGTGCCTCGATAATTTGTTTCACGAGAACTGTAGGTCAAAAGAAATACCTAACAGTTCCAGTTCTGACTCGAGTGAAAGAAATACAGGACAGCCTCGGATTGAAACTGATCTGTCTCAGGCTAGTAGCTTGCATGGTGCGGGAAAAATGTTCAGCATCGCTGTTTTCCCACCAAAATGGAAAATGTCCTGCAGTGCCACAGTGGGTGTTCTGGTCACAGTTCGGGAGTCAGCGCTGTGAGGGAACAATACAGAGGCCCATTCAACGCGTAAGAAAAATCTCATTTGATTATTTCCAATTGTGACTTTTTCGGAGGAGGAAGTACGTAAGGATTAAACTCAGGGCCTTCACTGAGTTGTATCTGCAGCCATTGTTATTATTTTTATTATCAATTTATTTATTTTTAATTTGAGAGAGGACTCACTAAGTTGCGAAGTTACCCAGGCTGGGCTCAAACTTGTGATCCTCCTGTGTGCCACCATGCCCATCTCCAATTGCATACTTTCTGGTGGGTCTTCTCCTTTTCATCATTGTTATCAGTGTATGCAACCTTCACAGTTTTCTAATCATGTCCTACTCTCTGCTCTTGATACTAGTGGTTAGTGAAAAAAACGGAAATAGGTGCAGTGTTTTAGGAAGGCACGGCTTCTCACACTGGAACCGTTGGCTCTGTCTTTGGACTCGAAATCTGGGGAAGGTCGCCTTACCCCAGAGAGGTTGGAATCATCAAGCAGCTGCTCACCGTCTTCGGAGGATGTTGCTCAGTTTCTGCTGGTGATCACAGGGCTTCTGAAAGGCAGTGCAAGTCACACCCTCATGGAATGACTGCTGTCCTATGTGTTATGCCAAGACAGCTACAAAAGATAACTAAAAACTAAGTCCTTTTATTTTAAAATAGTTGTAGACATTCATAGGAAATTGCAAAAACAGTACTGAAGAGATATCATATCCCCTTCACCTTGCTTTCCCAGGTGGTAATATGTTACCCAAATACAGTGTGATAGCAAAAACCAAAAAGTGACAGTGGCACAACTCCTTGGCTTTAGAGATTTCTCTGATTTTAAGTGTGTGTGTGTGTGTGTGTGTGTGTGTGTGGTTGCATGTGCATGTGTAACAGCAAGCAGAACTACCAAAACAACACCCAGGACTTGGAGGCAGATTTATTTATGGTGATGGACACTGATCAAGATCATTCCCAAAATGTCAGGCCCCGATCTCTGGTGGTCTAGGGCTTATATGGGATAAGCAAGCAGGAAGTACAGAGGCAGAATGGCTTGTTAATTGGGGATTGGTTCTTATGCATCATAGGGACCAGCTGTGCATCACAGTGACCGGCCGTTTCTAGGAGATAGAAGCAGCTGGAACTAGAATAGGAACTGGGCAGCTAAAAAACTAAAGTATACTGGCTGGGAAGGGGAGCATTTTCTGTTTTGTGTGTGTGTGTGTGTGTGTGTGTGTGCGCGCGCGAGCGTGCGTGTTTATGCCCTTTTATCGTGTTGTATTCATATAGCCATCACCATGATCAAGATAAAAACTGGGACTCAGGTTGTAGCTCAGTGGTAGACATTGTGTTTAACATGAGTGAGGTGCTGGGTTTCATCCCCAGCACCAAAAGTGAAACAAAATGAAATAAAACTGTTCTATGATCGTTAAGATCATTCCCATATTGTTCTATAGACCAGCCCCCCTCCACCCTCAGCTATCCCTAGCTTTTGACAACCGCTGATGTGTTCTTCTCCCAGTTTTTCATCTGTAGAATGGTATAAACAGAATTATAAAGTATGTAGGCTTTTGAGAGTGACATTTTTTTCACTCAGCATAATTTCCATAGGATTCATCTCACTGTGTGTGTCAGTAGTTTGTGTTGACTGTGCCATTTTACATTCTCACCAGCAATGTGCGAAAATTTCAGCTTCTCTACCTCCTCTCTAGCATTTGGTATTGTCATTAATTTTATAGTTGGCTGTGCTAATGCATTTTTAGTACGATCTCTTTGTGTCTTAATTTGCATGTTAAGAGCACACTCTTTCTCTCCATTTATTTAGATCTTTGGCTTCTTTAATCAGCATTTTGTAGTTTTCAGTGTATAAGTCCTAACATGCTTTGTTAAATTTGTATCTAAGTTGTTTTTGAGCAATTATAAATGGTACTCTGTTTTCATTTGTTCACTGCTGGTATGCAGAAATAGGGTTGGTTTTTATATTTTAATCTTGAATTCTGCAAACTTGCTGACCTCACTTATCCTGGGAGTTTTGTGTGGGTGGTTTGGTTTGTTTTGTCTTGTGTTTGTTTTTGGTAATTTTCCTGGGATATTCTGCAGGGACCATTATGTCATCTGCAAATAGAGGCAGTTTTATTTCCTCTTTCCAATTGATAGCCTTTTATTTCCCTTTATCACTTATTTACACCGACTGGCACTTTCACTACTTTATAGGTTGCCTGATGGCCATCCCTAATGTTTTTCCTGGTCATAGGAGGAAAGCGTTTATTCTCTCGCCACTTCATTTGATACCAGCTATAGGTACACATGTATGTGTGTGTGTATGTATTTGTTTATGTATGTGTTCTTTACTAAGTTGTGGAAGCTTTCCTTTATTTCTAGAGTTTTGTACTGCTTTAGGTTTAAGTCAAATGCTTTTTCTCTACTGATACTGATACTGAGCAGTGCTTGCGGCCTGATGTGCATAGAAGCCGGTACTTAGCACTGGTTTTTACAAGAAGCAAGTGCTTTATTGAAGACTGAGTGATAAGCAGGCAAGAAGCAGGCTTCAGTCTATCTCCCGGCTGCCAGTGAGGAGGATTGTAAGGGCTTGGGGAGTTGGTGGGATCAAAAATGTCTTGGGTCCTGACTCTGCCGCTTTTTCCTTTTGAGGCTCTTTACTGTTTTAGTTCTGTTTTGAAATGTCATGCTCAACTTCCTTCACTCTTGCTTTTCTTTTTTTTTTTTTTTGGTGCTGGAAATCGAACTCAGGACCTTGCACTTGCCAGGCAGGTGCTTGTGTCACTGAGCTATATCCCTGGCCCTTAGCCTCCTTCACTCTTGACCCTCAGTCTCGATAGTTCCTGGTCCTGACTCTAGGATTCCATGGGTTTGAGATTTTAGTTCCATCTTAGGAGCTACCTTTGTTAGACTTTGTAGTGTTTCACAGGACAGTAAAACATCTTGTACACCAAGTTAGAACGTAGAAGTTACTTTATTTTTTTAAAATAAAATGCCTAGTGGTAAGGGAAGAGCTGAGTCCATTGGGATTTTGGGATTTTTAAAGGGAAGGGGGAATTCAGCCTCGAGTCACAGAAGGAGAAGATGCGAAGGACTGGCTACTAGGCTAGGCCAGACTAGGCCAGCTGTGTTTGTGAGCTGGGAATCATCAAAGGCACATTCAGTCCTTCTGTGCAGTCTGAGAGACAGAGGCTTGATGCTTTTTGATGATGACATTTCAGAGGAATGGCTTGCAGGCCCCTGAGTGATTCTTATGAACTGTAAGAGATACATACATACAGCTGGTCCTGGTGCTGTACACCTGTGATCCCAGCACTCTGGGAGGCCGAGGCAGGAGAATCACAAGGTCAAGGCAAACCTGGGCAGCTTAGCAACTTAGTGAGACTGTGTTCAAAATTTAAAAAATAAAAAGGGCATGGATGTAGCTCATTGTGAAGGCTCTGGGTTCTGTCCCCAGGACGAGGGTGGGGTAGGGAGGGCATACATACCATTTTAAGCCCTGTTTTATAAAGCCCTAGCAGACAGTTTCCATGTGAGCATGTGTTTTTTGTTTTTACCATTAATATGATGGAATACATTCAGTTTTAAGGATCAAACCAGCCTTCCATCCAGAATGAACCCCACCTTATAGTATATAATGCTTTTCTATGTATTGCTGAATTCTGTTTGCTAACATTTTGCTAAAGGACTTTAACTTCTGTATTCCTAAAGGATATCGATCTCTAGTTTTCTCTTTGTACTGCTTTGTATTGTTTTGGCATCACAAAATAACTTGGGAAATGTTTCCTTCTCCTTTGTCTTCTGTAAGGGATGGTGCACACCTGGTGTTTGGTCTTTAAATGTACAGTAGAGTTCTCTAGTGAGGCTCTCGGGGCTGACAGGTGCTTTTTGGGGGAGATTTTAGGGCAGTAATTCAACTTTTTGACTAGTCACAGGGCTGTTCAAATTCTCTTTCTTTCGAGGTAAGTTGTAGTAATTTGGGTGTCCAAGGAATTGGTGCATTTCATGCAAATTGTCAAATCTGTGTCCGTAAACTGTGCACGGGATTATCTTACTTTTGATGTTTGCCCATTGTCCCATTTCTGAATTGGTTGTGATTTGTTTCTTCTCTCTTTTTGTCTTTATCAGTCTTATTACAAGGTTATAGTCTTTTCAGGGAATCTTTCTTTCATTGATTCATTCTGTTACATTTCAATATTAATATCTGCTTTCTTTTGTTATGCCCTTCTTTCTATCTTAGGCTTCTTTGCTTTTTTTGTAGTTTCTTAAGATGAGAGCTTAAATTACTGAGTTACCCTGTTTTTTAAGGTACCATATATTGCTACAGATGTTCCCTCAGCTGTACTCTAGCTATGTCCTACAAGCTTTGATGCATTTTATTTTCATTTTTGTTCTGTCAATTGTTTTCTTTTTAGATTTTCTTTTCGGCCCAAGAATTATTTAGTAGTTTGTCCTTTTGCTGCCTGGTGTTTGGAGGTTTTCTGTTACCTTTCTGATACTGATTTCTAGTTTGACTCTGTTTTGGTCAAAGAGCAAACTGATTTCAGTATTTTTAAATTTATTAAGGTTTGTGTTCTGGACTTAGATGCAGTCCACCTTGGTAAATGCTCCTCATGTGTTGGCAAAGAAAGTGTATTGTGCAGTGTTTGGGGGAGTGTCCAGTAAATGTCTGATTCTTGCTGTTGGTTGTAGTGTTGAGTTTTGTTAGTACCCTTTGTGAGCATCTGTGTAATCCTGTCAATTGTTGCAAGAGGAATGTTGAAATCTCCCAACTGTAACCATAGATTTCCTTAGGTCTTCTTGCAATTCTATAGTTTTTGCTTTGCATATTAAGCAGCTGTGTTGTTTGTTCATACACATTTAAGAGTTCAGCATCTTCTGGTAGATTTGATCTTTCTCCATTGTGTAAAGTCCCTCTCCCTCCCTAGTAATTTTCTGTGCCTTGGAGCATACTTTAACTGGCAGTGATGTGGCCACTTTGCTTTCTTTTGGTTAATGTCTACATGTTACATTGTTTCCCATCTCTTTGCTTTCAACCTATTCATATTGTTAGATTGTAGTGATTTTCTTAGAGACAACACATAATTGAGTCATGCTTTTCACATTTGTTCTGACACTTTATGTTAGAATTCCAAGTTATCTGTACTGTTGCTGAGAATATATTTCTTTATAGAATTTGTTGTGGTGGCTCTGGATTTTACACACACACACACTCATGCACACTTTACTGGTGTCAGCATTTTACTATTTGAGTGAAATATAAGACCTTTACCTCTCTTTAAGTCTCTTTCCTTTACTTATAACATCTTAAATATTTCCTACATGTATATTCAGAACCACATGGGATAGTACTTTTTTGCTTCAACCATCAAATAAAATTTATAAGGAAAACTTGATGGGAAAAATTTATTTATCCTATTCATTTTTATTCTTTCTGTTGTTCTTTCTTCCTGATGGTCCAAATTTCCTTTGAATCTTCCCCGTCTGTTTGAAGAATTTCCTTTAAATGTTTTTAGTCCATTTGATGACAACCAGCCTTCTTAGTTTTTCTTCATCTGACAGGTTTTGGTTCCTTCTTCATTCCTGAAGGTTATTTTCACTAGATTAAAAAAAAAAAGTCCTGCACTGACCGTTTTCTTCTTTTAAGACTTCTGGCTTCCTGGGTATCTGATGAAAAATCTTCTGTAGCTTGTTGTTTTCCTATAGTTAAGGTGTTGTTTCCTCTCTCATTGCTTTCAGAATTTAAAATTTTTTCAGTTTTCAGTTTGATTACATTGCGTCCTGGCCCAGATTTCTTTAACCTGGATTTGTTTGTTTTGATTGTTCTGTGGGTATGGTCATGTTCCTGAATCGATAGGTGTACGTCCTTTCATATTTGGAGAAATTTCAACTATTGTCTCTTCAAAAACTTTTATAGCCCCCTCTTCTTTCTCATTTCTTCTTGGGGTTGTGATGACACAAATGTTAGAACCTTGTTATAGGTTCATCAATTCTGTCTTCTGCTCTTGAAACCCTTGAGTTTTATTATTTTAGCTGTTGTATTTTTTAGTTCTAAAATTTCCATTTTATTATTCTTCCTTTTTGTTTAACTTTCTACTTTTTACCTAATTTAGGTTTGTAATTGCTCATTGAAGCATATTTATGATGGCTGTCTTAAAAACTGCCAGGTAATCCAACGCATATATCATCTTGACATTGCTGTCTTTTGATTGTCTTTTCCCATTCAAGGTCAGATTCTCTGGTTTCTTGGTATGACCAGTGACTTTTGGCTGTATCCTGGTCATTTGGTTGCTTTGTTGTGGACTGTGGATCATATTTAAATCTTCTTTTTTAATAGACTTCCTTTGACATTATACCAGTGGAACAGGATGGTAGGTTGTTGCCTGGCTTCTTCCAGGTGTAGATAGAAGTTCAGGTAGTGTTTCTTGCATTTACAGCCTCTTTACCTTTGTCTGCTTTCCTTTGTCTACTTTGTCTTCTGAAATCAGACACGTTCCATCTTCCTTGCTAGTTTTGGTGCCTACTTATTTCTTGCTTTTTATTCATTCACTCATTCATATATCAATAAATATTTGCTGCACTAAGTTTGTCACTTTATATGTCATTAGTGACCTGCTGATTGTTAAATCCTCTTATCATTCACCATTCTCTGTTTTTCTGTGGCAAGAAGCTTATACCTATTCATATGTCTCTCATATATCATATCATACTTTCCTGATTCTAATAAAGTTGATGTGCAAAAATAAGAACATTGCCATAAAATAGAATATTGAAAATTCCCAAATTGTTGCATTTCTTTATCCATTTCAAAAAATTTAAATACCTTTGGATTCACGTTACTGTGGGGTGTAAAAGCTAAGATGACCTATCTTATCTGTCGATCTAAAATTACTATTTTGAAACAAGTTCTCACTAAGTCAGTAAGGTGCCCAGTCGGGGATTATGGGCATGCAGTTGCCACATCCAGTGCCGCTCTTGAATTTCTCAGGGGGAGGATGGTGGAGGATGAAGAAATGAAGACAAGGGTCAGAATGCAGAAAGCTGAAGTCAGGTGGAGCCCCTCTCCTGCTAGGAGGGAAAGAACCATCCAACAACTGCAGCATGTTTATTTCTACAGGGGAGGTTGATGTCGGCTGAAACCCCTTTGCCTAACCATTTGTTTGCCTGGCTCTCCTTGGGCACCCGTGTTCTCGGCGCTTGTTCACGTGGCTCGCCTCCGGTGCTCCATGTTCTGGGACTGGCCTTGCTTTAGCCCCACATGTGTGATCAATCTCCAACTCCAACTGCTCCCCACATTCAGTGCCACACCCACCTTCCCAAAATGAATCTTGAAAGAAATAATTCTTACAGGGATTGTAAGCATTGGTTAAATATTTACATTTAGATGACCTTTAAAGACCCTGCATAAAATTTGCAGGGTTTTCACAGCAAGAAATACCTTCCGGCGACTCATTATAATCCTCTTCATCCCCAGAATACACCACTCGTTTACAGTGCAGAGATCCTGCCATTACCATTTGCCATGCCACATGCAAATCATTCCTTAGTTACTGTACTGGAATATTCTTGAAAATTATTATTTTTACTGTTTGTCCAGAAGAGCTCTGTCATTTGGATAGGATCCTTAGCCTCTAGGTGAAGGAGTTTCTGCTCTTGGTGAGCACCAGGCTCCTTAGCAGGAAGGAAAGAAGAAGGCAGTAGAAAGCTCAGTGAGTGCTTCTCACTCTGAACAGCTGGGCAGCAGAACAGAGTCCCATGCAGAGAGCCATGCCAGCAGATCTGAGTTGCAGGGCAGAGTTGTGAGCACTGGTGCCCACCCGAGCTGGAGACATTCACCCGTGTGCTGTGGAGAGGCAGCAGGGATGAAGAGGCGGTCAGCTTGCTGCTTCTGGGTTCCCAGCCAGCAGCTTAGATTTCACTTCAGCTTTGTCTGCCTGGAAATTAGTTGGGCCATGATGAATCCAGCACACTTCGATGATTTTAGTTGTGCAACAGTGAGATCCCTTCCACATATTAGTGATGGCCTAACACAGTGGGTCACAGCCAGTGGAGCCCAATCATAGGTGGACTGCGTAGGGGCTGGGGGTTTAGCTCAGCAGCACAGCGCCTGCCTGGCAAGCGCAAGGTCGTGAGTTTGATCCCTGGTACCGGAAAAAAACAAAACCAAAAACAAACAAACAACCATAGGTGGACTGTGTAGCCTGTGGAGTTTGTAGTGCGTTGTTTCAAAATTTAATTACCTACTTTACGAAACATACTTAATGTTTTAGAACAGCCTTGACTTATAGAGAAATTAAGAATTCTGTACAGGGTAGAATTCCTTTATAACCTGCATTAATATCCTACATTGTTAGTGATATGTGTGCTGCAGTCACGGATTGAACCAATACTGATATGTGACTTTTAACTAAAGCCCTTAGTTTCGGGGCTGGGGATTTAGCTCAGCGGCAAAAGCGCCTGCCTGGCAAGCGCAAGGTCGTGAGTTCGGTTCCCGGTACCGGAGAAAAAACCAAAAAAAAAAAAAAAGCCCCTAGTTTCTTTAGACTTCCTTAGATTGAGCTTAATGTTCTTCAGTCCTAGGGTTCCCCTCAGCGCCACACATCGTGTTTAGTTTGTTTATGTTCCTCTTGGCTGTGGTGGTTTTTCAGACTTTCCTTGTTTTTGATGACCCTGATGGTTATGAGGAGTTTTCAAGTTATGAAGAGTGCTTAGGAGTTGAAGGATTCCCACTGTCTGTTACTTTCCTTGTCGCCAAGACACAATACCCAGTGCCTGCAACTTAAAAGGGGAGAGGTTACTTGGTGCACGGTTTTAGTCCATGGCTGGCCGGCTGCACGGCAGAAACAGCCTGGTGGAGAGGCCAGGGCGCAGGACAGCCGCTCGTCCCATGGTGGCCAGGAAGCAGAGCGAGAGGAGCTGGGAGAAGGCTGTGCCCTCCCCGTCACACCCCAGTGACACCCCCCGCCTCCGGGTCTGGCACATTTGTCCAGATTGGGGCGGGGCACATTTTAGATCTAAATCATAACACTGATTCTTGAAATTTGTCTAATACTTTTCTTTTTATTAGTGCATGTTTGCCGTACGTAAAGATTAATTTTCCTTCTAAGCCTTGGCTTAGGAGAAAGATGGCAAAGGCCAGGGGCCCTTTCTCCCCGTTTCCCGAAGGGCCCTACACTCTCTCCACTGCGTGGTGAGCACTGATGCTGCCTTCGGAGGCTCCCAGAGGCAGTGCTGGGCTGCTCCACTGGGAAATCACCCGGCCCTGCCCTCCATGCTGGGCTCCCGGGAGGAAGTCGCTGCGCGCAGCCAGGTCTTGGTGGCAGTCTACATACGACGTCTATATACGACTACATACGACGTCTACATCCCTCTTCTGGAGCTTTTCTGAATAAAGGGTTTGCCCCTCTCCCTTCGTTAATTACACTTTGAGCTGTAACCCAGCCTTACCACGTGCCTTTCGAAGCTCAGTTGTCCCAGCTTGGTCTCTTTGGCTGGCTGTTTCCTGTGCCATGCCCGTATCCACGTGAGCTTTTGCTTATTTGTTCGCTTTTGTCTTTTCTAGCACTTCCTGACTTTGTGGTACTGTAAGTTCTCCAGGCAAAGCCTTGGTTCCTATTTTGCACTTTCAGTGCAATATTCAGTAAATTACGTGGCACATGCAACCTTTTACTATAAAACACAGTTTGTATTAGACGATTTTGGCCCAGTGTAGCTTAAGGTGTGTGTGCTGGGCACATGTAAGGTGGGCGGGGCCGAGCTGTGATGTTGAAATGCGCTTTTGATGTGATGCTGTTAACGTGTGATGGGTTTATCAGGATGCAGCACCGTTATGACTCAAGGGGCATCTGTGATGACGACTTTCAAGTTTGGGAAATTTTCAGCCATTGTTTCTTCGAGTGTTCTCTCTGCCCCTTCTCTCCTGCTGGGCCTCTGCAGTGCGCATGTATTGGCCGTCTCGATGTCCCCCAGGGCCCCTAGACTCGCCTCGCTTCTGTGAAATGTTTCTCTTTCTGTACCTTCAGCTGAATAATTTCAGTTGTCCTGTCTTTAAGTTCATTATTTATTTCTTCTGCCAACTCAAATCTACTTTTACATCTAATAAATGTTAATTTCAGTTATTGTACTTTTTATCTCCATAATTTTTCTGGCTTCTTTGGTTTTAGGGCCTATTAATGTTTCTGTTTTGTGCACGTTCTTTTTTTTTTTTTACTTTTTCCGTATCTTCTTTGTGTTGTTAAAGCAGCTTTAAGACATTGTTTTAATGTTTTTGTCTAGTAGACTTGTCCTTAGATCTTTCTCAAGGTCATTTGCTGTTGATTGATACTTTTCCTCTGAATAGACCATACTTTCCTGTTTCTTTCTAATGCCTTGGGATTTTTTCCTGTTGGAAACAGAACATTTGTATTTAGTAATGTGCTAACTCTAGAAATTAGATTCCCTCCCTTTCCCAGGGTTGCTGGGGTGTCTTGGGTTTGTTTCTTTACTGAGGGCTGTTTGCTGAGAAATAGCCCAAGGTGTAAATATAAGATCTTGTCAGGTGTTTCCTAAGCATGTAGAGTGACTTCCTAATTTCCCATGTCTGTGTAGTTACTTTTCAGAGGCCGAGTCTTCAGTGTTCGTCTCCCAAAGTGGGGGTCGGGTTAAGGATGGGGGGGAGTGTCATCCTTGAAATCAGCTGGAAATCTCTTCAGCCAGAGGCGGGCAGTGCCTTGTGCCAGTGAGGGCAGGTGAAGGAAGCAGTACCTCTTTGCGCTTCTGTAGTCAGAAGTGGAAGTCCGCAGAATGCAGATCTCTAGGGTGCGGGAGAAAGGGTTCTCGCTGCCCGTTCAGGCTCCCACAAGCTTCAGGGAAGCAGCTCCGGGGAGCCCTGCCACAGGCTTCAGAGTTAGGAGCTGAAATTGATGGAAATTAACTGTCGTTTACTATCCAGCCTTCCCTCGAAAGATTAGACAAATTTGCTGGTGTGGTTTTGCCGGGGTGGAGGAAAGTACTCTGCAGCCTACTCCTTCATCTTCCAGGGTCCTCAATACTCGGTTGACTTCTGCAGTTGATCCTCAGCGCTCCCCACCTTCGGCAGGCACAAGGCCCTCCTGTACGTGCTCCGCGGCCATGGCCGCCCCCTGTATCCCCATGCATACTGCTGTCTTGGTTCGCTTTGTCTCCGGCACCTCACTTCTTGGTGGATAGTTTCCTTCTGACTGAAGTGAGTGGTAAAATTAGTCCCTTTTTTCCTTCCAAAGAAATCTTCATTTGACCTTCACTCTGAGTGATAGCTTATCAGAGTAGAAAAGTCTAAATTGAAGTATTTCCTCTTAGCACATTGAAGATATTATTTTGTTGTCGTGGGGCATAATCTTTTCATTATCTTCTAGCATCTTTCATCACCGATGACATGTCGGTGTCACTCCCAGTTTCGGCATCGCTGAGAACTCAACAGGGAGTAACTCTTACCGAGGTCGCTGTGACAAGCGTGAGGCGGGCATTAATTCATTTAACCCTTAAGAAAATCTTTGGACCAGACATGCTCTTTTTCTTCATATTCCGAAGGAGGAAACTGAGGCTAACAGAATATGTCTCGCCCAAGAACAAGTAGAGAACAGCGGGAGCTCCTTCCCAGGTGTTTCAGCTACGAAGCCTACTTCGAGCTGCACTGCGCCTGCTCTCAGGTTCCAGCGCAGTCCGTGGGATCAGGACGGTGAGGTGTCCCTGAGAGACAGAACGGGGCCCCCAGCCTAGCCCAGCAGCGCTCCCTGCACTTCGGGGTTACTGGGTCTGAGAGTTTGGGCCACTTGAGGCCTTGTAGATTGGGAAGCACTGATCACAGAGGCCTCCTCTTGTGCATACAGATTGTCACGCGTGGCAGAGGGAAGGCGGAGCTGCCTCTCCCGAGCCCTTCTCCCTGGGAACAAGGAGGGACTGCGCGTCTTCACTGAGGTTGTATGCAGTGTTCCCTTAACAGAACCTCAGCCGGGGTACGCAAAGTGTACCTCACTTTAGCAGAGGCCCGATTGCACCTGCAGTTACTTTTAGAGAAATGACAGAAGAAAATTGGCATTTTGGTGGCATTCCTTGGAGGATTTAGCTCTACTCTGATGGAATTAGAGATTAAGATTTAACTCCAGAAAATGATTTTCTACATAAATTTTGTTAAATTGTACTTGGCTGTATCTAGAATTTAATCTTACTGTTGTAGTTTGTCTCAGAATGGCTCCGGAGGCAGCTGTTGCCATGTGAACCCTACTTTATCGCCCTCACCTCGAGAAGGGCGGGCGGCCTCCACCCGGCGTCCACCGTCAGGGTGCTCAGGGCGGGCTGAGTGGCCCCTGCCTCCTCCACCCGGAGAGCAGGCAGCACAGACGCAGGTGCAGGCGAGAACAAAGTGACGCGATTGCTGCTTACGGCTTAGACCTCAGATGTCCCTGGGAAGTCTCGTGCTCAGAGATGCAGCCTGCTCACGGGGAGCTGGTCCCCGGGGCCTCACCTGGGAAGGTCCACGTTTGTCCTCGGCTCCTCCCCGCACTCTGGGCCTCCTGGCCACGGTCTGAGCAGCTTCCCTCCCCGGCCCTCACACTGTGCCGTTTCTGAAGCCGTGAGCCGGGATGAGCTGCTCTTCCTCCTTCAGGTGGCGGTGTCGTGTCTGACCCAGCGATGGCGCAGTGACTAAGACACCGCTGTAGCAGTTTCTTTGTTTTCCAGGAATACCTCAGTATTGCAGACTCTCTGTCCATCAAGCTCCTCTGGACTTCCTCCACACCGACCCCATTAACACGTTCTTCTGGACTGTGAGGGGGCCTGACAGCCCCTCTTCCTTCCTGTAGCCGCCACTTCCCCAGTGTCTCTTGTTCATAGGCATGTCCATATATTTGGAGGCCTCAGCTATAAAATAGTAATTGACTATTACACATAAAAGCTGTTCGCAAAAGTGCAAATACGAGGCTGGATGTGGTGGTACACACCTGTAATCTCAGCACTCTGGGAGGCTGAGGCAGGAGGATCACAAGTTTAAGCCCAGCCTGGTTGATTTTGCAAGACTGTCTCAAAATAAAAACGTAAAAAGGCTGGGGAAAGGTTATGGGTCCAATCCCTGTACTCACACACACACACACACACACACACACACACACACACACCATAAAAAGGGTACAGAAATGAAGTATGGTTCTTTTTTGAATTAATGTTCCTGTTTAATTTTTGTATTATTCCATTTTGCTCATAATAAATGGACTTTGAAATCTGATTATGCAGCAAATGAGTAATTTTATCCAGAGAGGGAACTGACCTTTGCCTCAGCTTCTGGGAGATGCTCTAAGCCCTTGGACTTTCTGGCTTGATAAAAGTGTCTTTGTTTTTCTGTCAGCCTTGGGCCAGATCAGACTGTGCGCCCGCCATGGGGTTTAGAGTAGGCCTGGACGGGACAGTATGGACTCAGGCTCAGAGGGGACTGGTCACCAGACACTGGGTGAGACACGTGTCGTGCAAGCACCACAGCAGGACTCTGGGGAGCCCAAGGGTGAGGTGCGCTTCCGGTTGGCGGGCTCCATCCTGCTGTCACGTGGCTGCGGGGACGTTGGTGCTTCCGGTCTCCCCTGGGATAGGCTGACTGGAGCGCCACGCAAGAAACTCTCCTGGGCCTGGTCCCCGCGCCTCTCCTTTCGGCTGGTTCTAATTTATGGTAAACTAGGAGCTCTAATGGACTGTGCCATCTATGACGGCTTCCAGTGAGCTCTGAGAGTCCTGGCTAACTGTGAAATCTGAAGGTGTTCTTGGGGACCTTCTGAGCTTCTCACTGCTGTGAGTTCACGTCCTCGCGTCGCCGTCTCCCACTTCCCTTAACTGCGTGCGGAGGTGGCTGTGTCCCAAGGCGCCTGTGCAGCACGGCTTTGCCCTGTGCTTGGTTCTTTAGTCAGTAGCACTGGAGCGCCGGGCAGAGAGAGAACAGTCACGCGACATACCCCTGGTGTTGATGTTAATAAATAGGCGTGATTCGCTCCTTTTTTCAGCTCACGGTAGAATTTTCTCCTATTTTAACCCTTGGATGGGCAAATAGATGAGGCCTTTGAGTGATTCAAACTTTTGCAGCAACGACACAGCATTTATAATTTAAAAGCTGCAGCAACTTGGGCCGAGCATGGTTGAGGCAGAGGATGTGCACGAGCTCAGTAATGAGGGCTTTTGCTTGTGGCGTGGTCAGTTGGAGGTAGCTGTGGGTGTCCTGGTACAGACGCTTCGTGGGGCAGTTGCAGCCAGCACTCACACGACGTCGTTTCCTCCTCTAGAAAACGGGAAGCTGCCGTTTGCCTGGGCTGCAGAAAACCTGAGAAGGCCGTGGGAGGAAGAGCTTTCACTCTGGCAGTTCTAGTTCTTTTTTTAAATTAGTGTTTAACCAGAGGGGATAGAAGTTGTGCATGGAAAACAGTGGATCAAAGGCCGAGGTGCTGACCCTGGAGGCCCGCTTGGGAGCTGTCCGGAGCGCCCCCTCTGCCTTGGAGCAGGCTGTGGCCGAGCTTCTCAGAGCCCTGGGGCTCCCTGTGCGGGTTTGTGCTGGGAAAAGTGTAAGTACCCAGGGGTTCGGAATTTACACACAAGTTTCCAGCATTCTATAGCTCTTAGATCAGTTAGACAGAGGGAGTGAATGTGGAAACACTGTGTAAAGATTGAGACCAAGGGTTAAAACAGAGATACAGATATCCGAACTGTCCTCCAGAACTGCCCGGAGACATGGCTGGTATTGGAGCTGCCCTTTCCCCTTCGAAGGCAGGCAGCGTGGCCCGGTAGGATGACCACGTGCGTTCTGACACCCTTCAACTTGAATCTTGGGCTTTCTACTTACGAGGCTGTGACCTTTAGGGCATCTGCTACTTCGCTTTTTTAGGTCTTACCTTGTTTTAAAGATGGGGTTCAAGCACAACATGTCCATGATGTGGATTGTACAAGGTGGAGAACCAAACACAGCACCTAGTGTCGGGTAGCTACCTTACAGGCTGTCACTGCTGTGTGTGTGCCAGTCCTCGTCCTTATCCTGCATCTTTGGCTCAGGTTAACAGCGGACTCTCCCCTTTCTCGGATGGGTACAGTTATGACATGCACTGTGTATGCAATTGCATGTGTAAGTAGGCAGGTCTTGCTGTGTTGCTCAGACTGCCCTCAAACTTGTGATCTTTTTGCCTCAGCCTCCCGAGTAGCTGCAGTTATGGGTATGTGCCGCCGTGCCTGCCTTGGGTACTAATATTTTAAACTTTATTTTTGGTGATTTCAAAATTCTACATGGAAAATTTCGGGAGTCTTAAGTTTATTACAGAACAATACCAGCAGGCCCTTGTATCCTCCTTAAACACAGACACACTTCCCCTCCCGCCCCAGGGACAAGCGCTCTCACATTTCCTAGGCTGTTCTTTTGCTCTTTATCTCTGTCTCTCCAAATAAAGAACTTACACTGCTGCCGATTTCCCCCTCTTTTGCATATTATCTCTCCACTGCGAACAGAGCAGATAATTATTAAGCTCTCATCCACCTCTTTCCACCCCGCCAGATAGACCCGAATTTCAGCGGACTGTTCCTGGCGTGTGATCGTCACCCACAAAGCGCAGCTCGCCACCGACTCAGGCCGCCATCTGTAAGCGCTGTTTATTTGCAGCACAGCCTTTTGGTTTCCTGGTGTTATTTCATTTTTGGTCTTTCTGGATTTGTGTGTTCTTCAGCGAATTCCCCCCCCCAGGCTCTGCGTCACCCGTGACTCCTCCTAGACTTTCAGCTGTGTTGGGTTTTCTGTTAGCTTCATCTTCTGAAACAGTTAATGAATGGGTTTGATGCTGGCAGATTCATACACGCAGATAACATCCTTTGGTCTCAGGTTTATCTTTTGAAAGAAGTGTGTGTGTGTGTGTGTTTAAGAGACCTGGAAGAAGTGTGTGTGTGTGTGTGTGTGTGTGTGTGTGAGAGAGAGAGAGAGAGAGAGAGAGAGACCTGGCGGCTCCTTCAGCTCCTCCCTGTGGAGAGACCTGGTTCCTGGGACCTCATGTTTCTTTTCGAGATCTCCCTCATCCACGTGAAGCCCGTTCGCCAGTCGGTTCCCAAGGAGAGGGCTGGGAGAGATAGAATTCACTGAGCCCCTCAGTGCCCGGCCGTGGTTTCGTCTCCCTCTGCCTCGGCGCGTGGCCCTGGAAACCTCGGTGGCCGCCAGCTCCTTGCCCTGTGTCCAGGACGTGCTTTCCTTGGCCTTCTCCCCGGCTCCGCTGCTGAAACCTCAGACACCTCGGACGGTCATCTGCTTTTATCCGCGGGTGGCGCCCTCTAACCTGGAAACTCGTGCCCTTCGCTTGCCGCAAGGTTTCCAGAGTTCTTTCTTTATCATTTCCTCCCTCCTTTTCCCTTTCTTTCTGGAACTCACAGAAAGGAAGTCTATAGTTTTGGTCTCTTGGATGGTATTGGGCCTAATCATTTTATATCTTTTCTCCCCTATTTTTATTCTTTCTTTTTTATTCTATACTCGTGGAACTGTTTGTGAATCCTTCATTTCTGGTTCCCTATTTTAAAAAATCAAAGATCTTTTTTTTTAGTTATAGCATTTTTTAATGACTACAGTATTTTCTTTCATTTATTCTCTAAGATCATCATGAATTAGGTTACCTGGTTTTAGTTTTATCATTTTCTCCTGCACAGGCTGTTTATTGTGTTAATCTTGTCTTCTTCTCTGCCTTTCATGTTAGAAGTCTCAGCTACCGGATGGGTGTGGTTGTCTGTTCACGTTTGACGCAGGTGACAGAAGCGCCCTGCGAGTTTTACATGTGCGGCTTGTGTTGTCCTGGGGCCCCCCGGCTGGGCTGTTTCCTTAGAGAACTCCAAACTCAGTATCTTTCGGTTTGTCTTGTGGGCTGCTCAGAAGGGTTTTGTGATTTCCCACTGCCACGTGGCCACCTCTGGTTGTTCCCAGTGCTGTAGCCCCGTCCCCGGCTGACGGAAGCCTCGTCACCTTCCGCTCCCGGGAGTGACCAGTACACGCAGCGTGTGAGAGTGCTGGGGAGTCGGGAAGTGCAGACTGGGCTGAGTGTGAGACTTGGCTGTTCCCGGAGCCGGCCTGCTCTCCTGGGTCTGCTGCGCCTGTGACTGCCCACCTGTCATTGTTTCAGCTTCTGAAAGTTTGATTCTTTTCTCTCCTGTCCTGATCTCTCTGAGTTTATGGTGTGTGGGTGCGTGTACGCGTGTGTGTGTGTTTGGTGGTGGAACCCAGGGCCTTTGCACTGAGCTGTATCCTCAGTGGCCCACTTTTTTTTGAGACCAGTTCTCAGTAAGTTGTCCAAGCTTAAATTTGTGACCCTCCCCCCTCCACCTCCCAGGGATTACCGATGTGTACCACCAGGTTTGGCCTTAGGTTTTTGTATCTTTTGTGAAATGTCCTTGCTGTCCTTTTAGGGGGGGTTTCAAGAGAAAGCAAAATGCGTGTGTCTATCTAATCGGGCGCTTTAATCGGATCGCTGTATGCAGTGTTGACAGTACAAGGAGCCTTTGTTGTCTCTGCTCATGTAGCGGTTTCTGTGTGAGGCGAGGCCACAGCAGCTGCAGTCGGCACCGTCGAGGCCGCAGACCCGCACCTGCTCAGTGCTGTGCTCGAGGCGCCTCTTTGAGCTCATCGGTGACCTTTCGAGTTATTTGTGTTTCTGCGTAGACTTAGCGCTTCCTGGGCTGTGGGATTTGAGGGATTCCTGCAGCGCGCTGACCTCAGGTCTCGGGACATTTAACCTCTAATTTTATGGTTTGGGTTTGTTTTTGTATATGCAGCTGCCTCTCAGCGGTGCGCGTGTCACTCATCCTCAGTTTTGCCCTTTAGCGCCTGCCTTTTGCATGAAACAGCTTGGCTTTTTCAGAGCTGTTTTTATTCTCAGATTGTCCTGGGAGGGCGGCGTGCATAGATTCAGTCTGCGCCAGCGTACTCTCAGGGTGATGTGCTGGTAGGGACCGACCGTGCTCCCACCCCCGGTCCAGGTGTCGGGGACCAGTTCAAGGAATGGTCTCTCAGAATTCATCGATAGGCCAATTATTTACTTGGCATTCCCCCCCAGAAAGCTCGGAGCTCCTGGATAAAAAGCCAGATGCTATGTAAATTCAGCACATCTTAATACTCTGAACCCAGGAGCCTGTGTATTCTCACTGTTCTTTTTAGCTGGAACAGGAAACTGTGGCTTGACTTGGTCCATAGCGTTAACTAGATTTCTTTTTTTCTCTGTAAGACAGTGGTACGACAAATACTTGTCTGTTTATAAGTCAAGCTTGAACGTATCAGTTATACGTGTACTTCGGCGAATGCCCCGCAGATGCTCGGAATTACAAGCGCTCACGGTTCAGTGGGGCTTCTTGCAGAGCTGCCTCAAGTTTCTTTATGTTTTCTTCGTTCCAGGTCATTATTGTACAGTGACTTTGGAGAAGCAATTTTCTTAAGAGCCTACAAATTGGATTATTCTCTTTTATTGAATTGAAATTCTTAACAATGCTTTCTGCTAATGAGATATTGTATACACGTTAGGCTGGAAAGGCTAGTTTGAGTTATTTAGTTAGCATTTCGGAATTAGAAGTCATTGATTAAAGCTTTACTAGTAACTCATGCAGAGTTCAGTAATAAAAAGGCTTCTGCGAGGTGCTGCAGACACAGCCCTGGAAATCCCAGCCACACAGGACTCAGAGGTGTTGTTCCCGTACGGTCACACCACACAGTCCCGCTCTCTGCCAGGGACCCTGCTGCGGCGCCGCTGGCCCTCCGCTTCCAGGAAGCGTTCCTCCCTCAGCCCCTGAGTCTCCAGGGGTGGCGTGCCACAGCCCAAGGGGCAGGAAACCCCCTCTCCACTCCAGCTTGTGGTTTTGGTAGGAAACCATACTTGGGATGTGTAAAAGTTTTTAACATGAGAGAGAAAAAATTCAGGTTCATTTGTAATTTTTTTAATATATATATTTTTTCTATGGATATTTTTCCTTCTGGCCTGACAACTTTTTTCTTTCCAGTTCAAGATTGATGGAGAATGGTGGACGTGGATTGATTACAACCGCTTCCAGGAGCTCGTCCAGGAATACGAAGATAGCGGCGGATCCAAGACTTTCTGTGCAGAGGATTACGTGAGTCGAACTCCTCCCTGGGCGTTGTTTGGTGCCAGTGAAAGAGGCTTTGATCCCAAGGACACGAGACATCAGAGGAAGAGCAGATCAAAAAACGTCACAGGATGTTGAGCTTGTCTGAGTTCATGCTAAAGGGCGAGGAGGATGGACCAGAAGGTCATTGGACTCCCCGTGACTTCCAGGGACAAATCCTGCCGCTTAGCTGTCACTCGGCCAAGATACGTGTCCTGAGGCCGCGCTGGAGAGGCAGCACCCGCACTTCGAGTGCCTGGACTCGGCCCCGCGTTTCTCACAGAACTCAGGCCCTTCCTGATTTTATTTCTGAGAGGAACATCGCTTTGGTCATTATTGGAACATAAGTAATACTTTTTTGAGTTATATTTTAGTAAGATTTCCTAAAATACTATTCATGGGTGCTGTATTAGGAATAAATAGCTGTGCCTCTTCCTCCTCCTGAGCTCTTGGTTTTTCTGTGAAGCAGCCACTAAGCAGTGCCCTGTGGCCGCCCCCCAGCTGATGTGTCAGGACACCATCCCTTCCTGATGCCTTTACATAATACCCCGGAAATAGTTTGTCACAGTTTTCAAATATTCTTAAGTACTGTACCAATTGTTCTAAAGTTCTGCCTTTTACCAACTGTGTATGAAATCACTTTGGGTCACACACTGTACTGGATGCCGCTGTCCCCATACAAATTCCATGGACAGGATCAGAGCAGAAGCGCTCTCTGGGAGAAATCGCCTTGCGATGGTGCCGAGCTCTCTGCCTCAGCGGCGCAGTGTGCAGCGGGGAGTCGGCGCCAGTTGCGAAGCCACGGCCTGGCCCGCACCGCGCGGCGGGCCTCCATCTTGCTTCACTCCCGTGACCCTCGCTGCTTCTGCAGCCTGTTCTTTAAGGTTCAGATTGTTTCTAGTTTAAAACATCATACTTAATAGTTTTATTCTGCTTGTCAAAGTTATTTTAAAATCCTTTTATCCAAAAAATTAAATTAATAAAAGTCTTTCGTAAAGACTTCATGAATATTCTTTTATGTGCTTAAAGGTCCCTCTGGTCACGTAGTGCTAAGCCCCATCAGACCCACCTTCTCACACTGCAGGTATTTTGTCAGAGCTTCTATTCTGTGGTGAACTGAAATCCATAGATGATATAATCTACTTACCTGCTTAGTTGAACACTGAGAGCCGTATTTATTTTTAAATGGAAGAGTCGAGATGCTTCTTTCTGCTGTGACCTGGAATGGTGAATACGGGAAAACCCAGCCTTTTCTTTCTGCATTTACACCGCTCTCAGGATGTCACTTCTGACACCAGATGTGGATTGTGGAGGTCCCACAGTGACCAGTAACAATTCAGTCCAGTTCTAACTCTGTTCTGGTTTGTGTTGAGATGTCCCCCGCAAGGCCTGCTGCAGTCATAGGTGGGGCTTTTTCAGAAGTGACTGGGTCTGGAGTATGTGACACTAGAATTGACCCATGGTGCAAAGCTAGGCTCAAGGGCAGTAGGAGTAAGGGTGTGAGTGTAACCATCCTGAATAGACTGGATAAGGTATAGGGGATAGAACTGTGGTCGTCCCTTGGCTTGCTTTGCTGCCTTCTGCCTGCCATGGCCTGTTTCTCCTCTGTGATGCCTCTCTGCCGTGCGACCCACCTTGGAGCCAGTGGATGGTGGACTGAAACCTCTACAAACTGTGAGCTAAATAAACCTTTCCTCCTTTTACTTTGAGTGTTGTGCATTCTGTCCCAGCAACAAGAAGAGTAACTAAGTCAGATGCTAACTGTAGTTACCACGCACCCACAGAAGAGAGGCTCAATCCTATGAGACTTCCCCTTCCTCCAGACTGCACTCCCACATAGGTGGCCCCATAACCCTCTGCCCAACTGTACTCTAAGTCAGAGATTCCCACTACTCCCTTCTTGGGTTTGTCATTTGCTACAGGGGGTCATAGGACCCAGGATGACAGAACACTTCCTATTGCTGATTTACAAAGAATATTTCAAAGAAACAGCCAGATGAACAGATCCACAGGGCAAAGTCCGGAAGGGCCCCCGGGTGCAGGAGCTTCTGGCCCTGTTACGCTGGGTGCATCTCCCTTTTGACACATGGATGCGCTCACCCTCCTGGAAACTCTGAACCCATAGTGCGGGAATTCTTATGGAGGCTTCGTCACATGGCCATAGTCGATCTCCCAGGAGCCCAGCAAGAACAAGCCTCATCACAACAGAAGGTGGCTCCATCCCCTGGTGCTCCAGCCGAATAGGAGCTGTGCACCAGGAGCTGGGCAGATGTTAGAATAAAAGCTTACTGAACACTCTGGAAATTACAAGAGCCCTAGGAGTTTTTTGGGCTAGGGACAGAGGGGCAGAGAACTAAGTATATCTTTTTCATCTGTCACTTTGGGGATAATGACAAAGTACCACAGTGATCCTATCTTTCTGAAACCCAGCACATCATCAAGCTCTATGCAGTCTGCTGTCCTCGCTTACCACAGAGTTTGGTGATCAAGGGCGGCTAGGGAGAATCGCACTGTGCTATAGTTGCTGAAGAGAGATGAAAAACACCTCCAGCCAGGTCTGGCGGAACAAGCCTGTAATCAGCAGTCTGGGAGGCTGAAGCAGGAGGATCGTAAGTTCCAATCCAGCCTGGGCAACTGAGTGACTTAGTGAGACCCTGTCTCAAAAAAAGGGTCAGAGATGCAGATTAATATGAAGGCCCTGGGTTCAGTTCCCAGTACTGGAAAATGGACATCTTCAAGTAGAATGAATGGTTAGAAAGCCGAGGAACCACAGGTGGACTCCTGGATAGGCGGGCAGGTGGGGGCGGCCAGCTGTTGGGAAGGTCTGCAGGGGCTGCCAGGGAGCAAGTTGGAAGGCACACACGGCTGGGGGCGCTCGTAACCTCTTCAGCCAACACTGCCTCAGTTTATTATGAACTGAGGTTTTGCTTAAGATTTGACTTGAAGGAAGATACTTTGTTGTTTGAAATGATAACAAAAACAGAAAACCCCTCACAGAAGGAGCCTCTGAGCCCATTAGCTTGAGGTACATAAACGAGTGTTCTTTCACGCCAGAACGTATCGATCCGCTGCTTCCTATTAAAAAAATAATAGCATGGCACATTAATCCCGGCTCACAGTCACAGCAGAAAATGTAAAATGCCTTAGGGAGAATACAAAGGCCTCTACGCGGGAAATAAATTTGTTGAAGACTAGAAAAGGATGGAAACCCCGGGCATGCTTAGAAGGTGAACCAAATGATTCTAACACTGAATGAAGAATTAGCTAAATAGGTGGGACTAGTTGAGAAATTTTAGAAAAAATATCTATGAAAGAAAAGTTGCCAATTTACTAGAATGACAGAATGATTGCAAATGTGTGTGTGCCCGACGGCGAGCCCCAAAACGTACAAGCCAAAACCTTTAATTCAGTTTTTAAAAAAGTGGCAGCTTATGGGATGAAGACAATGAAGCAATTAATAGTCTGAGACGTATGTGCCCCATTTCTAGTAATAGGACGACTCATCAGAAGAGCGAGCAGGAAATAGATTTGATCAACACTATAAACCAGGCGCCCCTAACCTCCAGGGAACACTGCAGCCCCAGCGCCTTACTACCAAGTGCCATGGGGTGTCCTCAGGAGAACCCACATGTGAGGCCATAAAATAAGTCTCCTTAGATCCAAAAGGATTGAAATCATACAAAATATATTATGGTCCTAGCAGAAGGGAAGTAGAAATCTGCAACAGAAAAAAAAGCAAGACATTCACAACCATACGGGAGCTAACCAAGATTCTAAATAGCCAAAGGGTCAAAGAAGTCACAAAACAAATTTAAAGGAAGGAAAACAAAACCACAGCATATCAGAACTGAAATATTGCTACTGCAGCACTTAGAGGGACATTTATCGTTGCAAATATTTACATTGAAAAGAACCTGGGCCGGGGATATAGCTCAGTGGTACAGTGCTTGCCTGGCCGGTGCAAAGTCCTGAGTTAGATTCCTAGCACCAAACCAAACCAAACCAAAAAAACCTAAACAAACAAAAGAAAAGAACCTGTATGATGAGAAAAAGAATTAAGATGAGATATGTACATGTTCCATCTCAACACTAGGAATGTGAACATTATGTACTGCAAGCAAGTAGTAATAAAAGCAAATGAAAAGAACATGTGTGTCAAATCAGTAGCCTAAACTTCCACCTTAAGAAGCTTGAAAAAGAAGAGCAAATCAAACCCAAAGTAAACAGAAAGAAGCAAGTAATAAACATTAGAGAGGAAATAAATGAAATAGGGAAAGAAAAAATTTTAAAAATCACTGAAGTAAAAAGTTCATTCTTTAAAAACTTTAATAAGCCAGACACTGTGGGAGGCTGAGGCAGGAAGACCACAAACTCAAGCACAGCCTGGGCAATGTAAGGAGACACTCAAAATTTCAGAAAAAGTTGGGAGTGCGGCTGGGGATGTAGCTCAGTGCAAAGACCCTGGGTTCAAGCCCCAGTACCAAGAACAAACAACCAACTTCCACAAAACCAAGCAACCTTTAGGTTGTCACCAAGAAAAAAAAAAGTGACAGATCACTAAAATCAGATATAGATATGCAAATATGATGTTCGTACAACAATGAATACCCCAAACCCACTAAATTGCCTAATTTACTTGTTTTTTTTTTGTCTTTTTGAGACAGGGTCTCGCTATGTAGCCCAGGCTGGTCTTGAACTTGCAAAGATCCTCCTACCTCAGCCTCCCGAGTGCTGGGATTACAGGCATGAGCAACCACGCCCGGCGAACTGCCTAATTTAAGTGGGCAAATTTTATGGTATATGAAATACATCTCAATAAAATTTTTCTTTGTATAGTACTGAGGATTGAACCCAGGGCCTTTGCACATAGCTACATCCCCAGCCCTTTTGAAATTTTTGAGACAGTTTCATGAGTCACTAAATGCTAACATTCTTGTAATCCTCCTGCCTGAGCCTCTCAAGAGTGCTAGGATTACAGGAATGAGCCACTCATGCCCGGCACTATAAAGCTATTTTTTAAAAAGTAAAAAAAAGAGGGGCAAACCTGGATGTTTATAACACTTAAAGGGAGTTTGTAATTTGGGCTTTTGCAAGGGGAACAATATAATACAGGACACATATTTTATAAGATTATTTATAATAGTCACCCAAAGAATCATATACAAAGAAAATGCAGTAAATCTGTCCACACACTAAAAACCAAAAAATCCAGCTGAGGGCCAGGATCCCACAATAATGTCCTGCATGAGTCCAGCTGAAGACCTAGAGCCCATAACAATGCCTCCCATGAGTCCAGCTGGAGGCCTAGAGCCCACAACAATGTCTCCTGCAGGCCTGTTTCACGGACCTGTGCTGGGAAGGCCCAAAGGTCAGTGGTAGAAGTTAGAACGTCTGTGCCAGCGGGATGAAGGATCTGTGCCAGCAGGCTGAGGGATCTGCACTGGAGCCAGGAAGCGACGCTCAAGGTGAGAACCAGAGCTCCCTTGAAAAGTACCCCAGCCGTCCTCAGCGACAGTGAGATCCCGAGCTCCTCCAATGATCAGGACAGCCGAGTTCCCATCAGGAAAGCCAACGTGACAAGCTTCTCCAGGAGACCAACAGTGCACCACCTTCCTCTCTGGAGCCAGGAAGCGATGCTCAGAGTGAGGACCAGCACTCCTCCGAAGTGAACTGAAGCTGTTCTCCGTGACAACAAGGTCCTGGGCTTGTTGGATGATGAGAACAGCCAAGTTTATCATGAAAGCCAGCATGACGAGCTCCTCCAAGAGAACCAACAGCTCCTTACAGCTTCTAACAGCACCCAACAGCTTCTCAGCTCCCAGCAGCATCACTTCTTCTCCAGTTCTGCCTCATGCTGACGGCCTCAGGTGGGCCTCCCACACCCAGCACCACGCTGGTTCAATTCAGCTGGGTGTTACAAGTTGACCACCAGTTGTCAGTCCACCACAGGAAGCCTCATAAAACAGTGGGGCTGTGGGAGGAGAACACAAAGCACTTAGCTCCTAGATACCTACAGGATATCTATAGATACCTACAGGGTTGGGTGAAACCAAAGGTTCAGCAGAAGGTGTGAGTGAAGCATCCTGTCCTGTGAGGAGACCCCATAGTTCTCCCTTGGAACTTCTGAAGTGGAGGCTGCTGGGCCCCACCCCAGTCTCTGCAGCCTAGGCCTGCTGCAAAGCAGGATTTGTGCCCCCAGCAGGCTCCTGGGTGACACTGACTTTCCCAGCCCAGGATTCACACTCGTAGAGCCACCTGCAGACCTAAAAATGATGAAAGAACTCACCCAGGAAAAGCTAGAAAACTCTTTTGCCAAACGTGCGAACATATCTGATGTATCAAACATCACCTAAACTAAAGAGGGGAAAGTGGTTTGCATGAGACATGATAGACAAATCCTTATACTTGGGGCAAATTGTTACTTGACGAGATCATATAGTTCAGCTAAGACTGACTGGTGAAAGGAGCAAAGGACACAGGACCTGAAGTGTTCCCAGAGAGGATGTGTGGATGGCTACTGATATGTTGG
Organism: Chinchilla lanigera; assembly: GCF_000276665.1. NCBI lineage: Eukaryota > Metazoa > Chordata > Mammalia > Rodentia > Chinchillidae > Chinchilla > Chinchilla lanigera. The sequence continues at coordinate 8,966,702 of NW_004955456.1, forward strand.
ACCATTCCTTTTCTCCATGTTATGGCTGGGAGCCCAATGTCCCCCCAGAGCCTCACTGTGTGGAAGGCTTGGTTGCTGGCTCAAAGGACTCAGGAACTGGATGGATCGTGAAGGCTTGAACTTCATCAAGTGGATTAATCCACTGATGAGTCCATTGTTCAGTGGGTTTGTTGGAGGTGGGGCCTAACCGGATGAGGCAGGTCCTGGGGCTGCCTTCGAAGGGTACATCCAGTCCCCTGTCCCGTCCTCTGTCCTTGGCTTTCTTGTTCTTCTTGGCTGCCACGAGCTGGGCAGCTTTGCTCCACTGCACCTTTCTGCCATGATGTTCCTGCCTTGGAGCCAGCGACCATGGACTGAACCCTCTGAAGCTATGAGTTAAAGCCTTCTTCTGCTAAGTCGTATATGTCAGTGTTTGGTCACAGTGACAAAAAGCTGACAGGTACAACCAAGGAGATACAAATTAATACAATATTTCCCCATCAAATTATAATTTTTTTTATCATTATATCATGGCAGCATAAGGTATTTCAAAAGCGGTTTGGCAACCAAGACCCTTGATCTTTAGCCTTGGGTTAAGTGATTTAAAGAGATGAAATAGTTTTATGTTTACAGATAGTTTTATTAAAGCATTTTATAATAGTAAAAACCCAGAAACCTAAATATAAAATACAGCAGGTATTTGCTATTTGTTAAAAGAATGGCCAGATTATTATACTGTACTAAGCTTTATTCTCTATAAAATTCACCCATTCAATAAACGTTTATTGAACCCCAAGTCTGTTCTAGTTATTGGTGGGAATTTATTGGTAAGTAACCAAGAAAAAGAACATAATTCCTACTGTTGTGATGCTGACAGACATTCATCAGGGATGAAGACTCACAGACAGATGTTAAACACCAGCGCTGTGCCCATAAGTGTCCCAAAGGAGCAGGCTGGCAGAGGTGAGCAGAGGGGTGTCCTAGCCGAGGCTGTCGGGGGGCTCTCAGAGATGTGCACCCGCTCTCGGGGTGGGGGAGGGGGAGGGACACGCAGGGCAGCCAGAGTCACCATAGCTGGAGCTGACAGCGCAGAAGCTGTGGGAAAGGGCCAGGCCTCCCAGGGAGGCCCAGGCACCACAATGGGGGATGACTCGGAGACGGAGGCCAGACCAGGCCTGAAGAGCAGTTAGGCAAGGGAGCAACAAGATTTGATCTGCATTTTAGTAAGCTCACCCTAGTGGCAGGTTGGAAAATGGCTTGGAAAGGCCAAAAACGGATGGCATGAGCTGGTATTCTCCTAGGACACGCAAGAAGTCATGGCCCGAGTGGTGGCCTTTGCGCAGTGTGTCGCCATTGTGCTGGGCTCGAGGCTCGGGTGAGAGAGGGCAGCACGGATCAGAGAGAGCTGGGAGGCGGTGCTTACTGGAGGGGCCACTGATTGGTCAGACAGGGCGGGGAGGTAGAAGGTCGAGGATGACTTCCTGGTTTCTGCACAGGATGGGTGATGGAGCCGTTCTGCAAGCCAGGTGCTGCTCGAGAGGACCAGGAGTGGGGGGACCTGGGTCCATGGGTGGACTCGTGGGTTTGGAGCCGCAGCTGGACCCGAAGACAGACAGGAGAGGACTTGGGAGGAAACAGAAATGCACGGAAGTTGCCATCAAAGCCTTGAGGGGAGCTGCGGTCCCCTATGGAGAGTGGTCCGGCAGAAGAGAAGAGCTACAGCACCGGAAGTGAGTCCTTCCCTGAGGGAAGAGAGATACAGAGACACAGGCCGCAGGGTCGCTGAAACGCAGCGGGGTGGACAGACGCCAGTGAGACGTGCGCTCCAGGAGGGCGACAGAAGAATACCCTGGGTTGGGATGGGCGTCACCAGTAACCTGATCAGCCCTTTGACTGATGCACCCAAACTGCCAGCCGGCGAAATTCTGAGGGATTTTGTGTGTGTGTGTGTGTGTGGTACCGGGAATTGAACTCAGGACCTTGCGCTTGCCAGGCAGGTGCTTGTGCCCATTCTTAGAGATTTTTTAAGGACAAAAGATGGAATGCTAAGTTTAAAAGATAGAACACAAAATTACAGTATTATTTTAGTTATGAAAATATATGTATCAAGGAGAATATAAGCAAATATATATATTTTTAATCAAAACAACGCAATAAAAGGTGTTAAGAAATGTGATTTCTACCTCTTCGTGCCCTGGGCCTGCTTTTCCTTAAAGAAGAGGCTAGGCTTGCTGGAATTCAGCCCGTCGTTGGAGTTAAAATCTATTCAAAGCAGCCTATTTTGTCAGCAGAAAGATTATTTAATCTTTGTTGTTCTTTCAGTGAGCTCAGCTGTTTTTTCTGACTTTTTGTTTAAATACAAATTGAGGCGCTCCTCCTGGGGCAGCATTGATTAGATGCGAGTTAGCAGTGACTAATCTTCTTGGCCACTTGCCTGCTTAGTACTCTTTGTCCCTGACCGATCCCTTTGCATTTCACATAATACAGCGTGTGGCTTTCATGACTAGGCTTTTCCCCCTAACTCGTGCGTTTTGTACAGGCCAGTGGGTTTCATTTCTGCATATCCTATACTCTGACCATCACTCCTTTCCTTTGCATTTCTTTTCCTGTCCCCTTTCCAGCTTCCTCTTCCCAAATAGTTGCCCTTTACTTCATCTCACTTTTTCAAAATGCTTTTTGTCTTGAAGATGTGGGTTCAGTGTTGTAAACCCACTGCGTTTTCTGGAGAATTAAGCTCCCTTGTTTGAAGGACCCGAGTGTGTTTAGAGCTCTACCCGCTGACTTCGGGAACTGTGGCCCAGATGTTAGAGAAACCCTGTCAGCAGCCGCAGACCTTAATGCCAGGCCGTACCTGAGCACCAGGGAACCACCCATGTGGGGGCAAAGAGAAGACACCTCAGCATGCAAACATTCTGCACTTCTCCGCACTCCCCCTGCTTTCTACAAATTCCTATAAAGACCCTGAGCTTAGATCATGTCTTGCCCTTGTTCCAGAAGCTCTTTGAGTAGCTAATGAATTGCTTTACTGAGAACACTAGACATTTATATGTTGATTATTGACTAAGGAGAGGCTGGATAAAAGAGGCTGGATTCTTGAGAAGTTAAAGCACTTTTTCAGCTCCCTCCCCCAGCCCTCCCTGCAAGGCAAGGTGGATGGCGGCAGTGATGAAGAGGGACCAACGTGTCCCCTGTACCGTCACTAAGTCGGGGGCCCGGGCTGCCTCCCACATCCACCCTGCCCTGGTGGGGATGAGGGGCGCACTCCCCAGCAGGAAGCCTTTTTCTCCCTGGAAGATGCGGGAGGGAGGCCTGCTGGCCTCCACATAACGGTTGAAACCGGATCCTAAACCACAGGCTCGGGGCCCTGCTGTAGTTTGTGGTTCGTGCGTGTCCCCCACAGGCGGGAGTGGGAAACTGTGACAGCACTGGGCGGTGGCGCCTCGTGGTCTTCCTCTCCTCAGCGTGGTAGGAGGCGGGGAGGGTTCCCTGGGGACAGGACATTCAGGAGAGGTGGCTGTGGTTCGCAGGCAGTGGCTTGCGCCATAATGTGCTATTCCATTAGGCCAGACTTTATGGCAAGTGATAAATCCCCATTCCAGTGACTCCATGTGGAGAAGGAGATTTGTTTTTCCCACAACTGGAGTGTGCAGGTCCCAGCGGGGTGCAGGGCTGTCTGGACACAGGGACAGGGCCTGACAGACGTGGGCTCCGTCTCTCAGGTCACCCTGACCTGTCACATCCAGTGCACAAGGCAGGAAAGATGCTCCTTCTTTTAGCTGGATTGGACAAAGGCCAGGGACAGGCACAACCCAGGTCCTGCTCACTCCTAGGCCCAGTGCCCTGTCCAGAGGGCAGCTACAGCAGCTGACCCAGTGCAGGTGGAAGGCCAGGCTGGGCACTGAGAGGGCAGTCTCCAGGAGCCCCTGGGGGTGATGTTAATCTTGACTGTCAGCTTGGTTGGATTGAGGGATGCATGGATCAATAGAGAACACGTCTGGTGTGGCTGTGGGCGCTTCCAGAGAGGACTGGCATGGGGGCCAGTAAGCCAAGGGGGAGACGCTCCCGACTGTGGGCAGCACCATCCAATGGGCTCACAGCCAGGACAGACCAGAGACAGGAAAGGAGGAGGAAGTCAGTCTGCACTTGCAAGCTCTGCTTGCGCCAGTGTGTCCTTTGCTGGTGCCTTTGTCTGTGGACATCCCGACCCCAGCGTCTGCAGCCTTTGTCGTGGATGGACCCACACCAGGGATTCTGCGGGAGGCTTCCAGGCTGTTAGCCTTGGCTTGCAGCTTCTTGGACTGAACTGAGCAGCTCCTGGATTCTCTGGTTCCAACATACAGACAGCCGCTGTGGGCCGTCCCACCTCCGATCCTGTGAGCCTCGCTAGTAAATCCCTTGGCGTAATTGCACACACAAACTACAGCAAATGTTTAAATTGCAAAAATTATTACAGTAAAAGAAACATTGCTGTGAATCCCCCAAAACCTTCCCCCTCACTTCCGACACAGTTATCCTATTGTTCTTGCCACTTTCTGCAGCAGTTCTGGAAGTCCTCTCTTGTGAGTGTCTTGAGCTGCGCTGTCCTGTTGCCTTAATGTTCTGAGCCAATTCAAAGTGTTTCCCTTTCGTGGTCCTTTTGAGTCTGGGGAGTAGCCGGCAGTCACGCAGTCCGGTGAATAAGGTGAGGGAGGACACAGCATCGCGTTTCTACGAGCCTGTCTTTCCGCGGGGTGGCCCTCCGCAGCTGCATTCACCAAACTTTTGATCCTTCCTCATAAAGACCCTCAAGAAAGAGGACTTCCAGAACTGCTTCAGAAAGTGGCAAAAATGATGAGACAAGTGTGTTTGAAACAATGGGAATGTTTTTGGAGGGTTCATGCCCATGAATAGAGTTTTGCAGCACTGCCCTATCCGTTCGCCTGCCTGTTGCCTGCAGCTGTCCCTGGGCTATGGTGGCAGACAGTGAATAGTTGGGACAGAGGCCATGAGGCCATTTACAAGAAAGAGTGTGTAGACCCCACTCTGTCCTTCCTCTGCAGCTCTCTGGTGACCTCTCTTTCACCAAGTATCCTGGAGAAAGGAGCACTCATTGTGTGGCTCTTACACGGGGACTTGAAGTTTTGAAGGGGGCACAGCGTGAGGACATTTATTGGCACCAGGGAATTAACTGTTCACTACCAGAACCTCAGACATCTGTGGGGACTTCCTAGGACTTCCGAGGGGTGGCTTGGAAATCACAGCCCACATCAGCGTGTTCTTCCGGTGCCGAGGCAGACCCGTGCCAGCCTCAGGGCTGTGTTAGTGCTACAATCTTCCTGGCGCCTGTGAACCTCTCCAGGGAGGCTGTCCCATTGGTCCCAGCGCCAGAAAGAAAGATGTGGGTCCTCCCACCTCCAGACCAGCTGCTGCTTCCCCCATACTACAACAACTGATGGAGAGCCAGGGACAAGATGTCTTTGGGGGGCCGGGGATATAGTTCAGTGGCATGAGCGCCTGCCTGGCAAGTGCAAGGTTCTGAGTTCGATTCCCAGTTGCAAAAAAAAAAAAAAAAAAAAGATGTCTTTGGGGCTGCCATGGCAACTGTCACTCATTTTCTGCTAGGAGCCCCAAGTCTTCAGGTCATTTCTTTTGTCCCGGACCTGGCCAGGGTGCACGCTTTCTCCAGATTTTCCCCCTTGGCGTCCTGAGACCTGTGGCCACAGCCACCACTTGCTTCTTCCAGCCGGCTGACCTGGGAGGCACAATTCAAACTGTCAGGGCGGGGACGTGGGGGATGCCACACGGCGGTCAGAGATGGGGTTGACACAGACGGAGGAGCCCAGAAAAGGCCTTTAGTGTGCATCGGGCCATGGGGACCAACCCCATACGCATAGTGGCTGAAGCACAGGGGACATTTAATCACCTCGCGTGACAAGGCGTCTGGAGGTGGAGGGCTTGCGTTTGCTTTTGTGGCTCAGAGGTGTCAACCAGACTCAAACTCTTGCTATCTGTCGAGTTTAGTGTCCTTACAACGTGGTCGCCGCAGCCCCAGGCAGTGTGGCCCCACTGGGAGGCCTCTGATGAGACTTGGATTATTTGCTGGAGGCTCCAGGAGGCCTGAGAGGTGGGAAGCTCTGGCCCCAGCCTGCCCTCTTTTCGCTCTCATCCTGGGTGAGCTGGGCCTGGCCAGGGTCTCACTGCTGAAGAGCTGAACACTGCCCGCCCCGCGTGGGTCACCCGTGTCCTGTAGTCTGGTTTCTAGAGACGCAATTTCCAGTCTCCAGCCAGCCCCGCTCCTACCCAAGCCACCCTCTCCTGCAGCTCTGTCCCTACAAGACCTTCCTGCAAGACCCTCCTGCTGGGCACCAGTGAATGGTCGAGAGTGGCCACCGAGCAGGGCACGGTGGTGCACGCCTGTAATCCCAGCACTTAGGAAGCTGAGGCAGGATGATTGCGTGAGTTTCAGACCAGTCTGGGCTACATAAGCAAGTTCAAGGCTGGCCTGAGACCCTGTCTCAGAGAGAGAGGGAGAGAGAGAGAGAAGGAGAGAGAGGCTGCTTTGTGCTTCTCCTTGAAGGATGTACTATGCACTAGCAAAATCCCGTTTCTCCCATGCATTCTCCTGATCCCCTAACCCTGCGGGCGGTGTTCCTGGGACCCCTTTCCCACCCTCTTCCACTGAGTGTGTCTCCCTCCTCCCGGGTCCCTCCTTCACCCCAGAGGGAGGAGGGGGGCATTTCAGTCTGGCCACTGGTGTGTCCGGGACTGTCTGTGGCTAATGCACCCTGCGCAGACCATTAAGTAGATCCCCATGAGGCTCTTCTTTTAAAAGCCTGTTATTTTAATTCCCAAAGCTTTCACGGAGAGCAGGCAGCAGCAACGGAGCACACTCTGTCTGCCTCCTAATTATGACAGTTCCTGACTCAGAATCTCAAATCCGTCATTTCTTTGGCCACCGCATCCTGTCCCACTCTCCGCAGCACGCCCCTCGGAAAGAGTCACCCCGCTCTTGCAGAGAAGGGGATGCTGATGTCATTCGTCATAGCACAGACAGCCCCGCGGGGGCTGCAGTGGCCGTGCTGGCCGCAGTTCCCTGGGGACAGGGACCGAGTAGGAAAGGAAGGACTCAAACTTCTTTCATTAAAATAACTCTTCGTCCCTGCGCACTCATTTTATTTTGCTCTGTTTACTAAAGCTAATGTGTTTGTTTAATCTCACTGGAAAATAAGGAAAATGCCAAGGGAAAAAAAAAAACCAGTGCATGGCTCAAAGACGGCCAAAAGTAAAGGGCACCTTTACAGTGCATGCAGGTTTTATCTCACGGAGAACCACTTCCCGCCTGCTGGGCCCCAGCAGCGGCTCTCTGACCCCGGTGGAGTGGACTGTGCTAGAGCTTGGGGACAGAGCCGGGTCCCCTCCTCCCTGGGTGCTGGGTCAGTCCCCTGCCCAGCGCTGGGAAAAGCGTTCAAACTAGCTCCTGGTTCACGAGCCCTGCCCGACCCTTGCCTCACTGCTTCAAATGTTCTCCAAATAATGACTGCACTTTTTTTGGATCTTAAATAAGGGAGTTTTTTTTTTTCCCCCATCCTGATCAAAACCTCAGGCCGTGTAGAAAAGCTGCTTTTGCACTTCCTGTCACTCCCCTGCTGGGCCCGTCCGGCCTGGTTTCCATCCCAGCTGTGCCCCTACGTGATTCTGCAGGATCCTTGGATCCTTGGACCCTCCACCAGATCCTTTGTGGCCTTGGGCTCTGTGGACTTTGTCGTTCTGACCTTTCCCTCTCTGGTGTCCTGCATGGCCTCCCTGCCACGTGATAGGCATTTTTTCCCTCTCCTTCCTTCCCCTCTTCCTTCTTTCCTTCTTTTTTGTGGTACTGAGGGTTGAGTCCAAGGCCTTTGCACTGAGCTATACCCCCAGCCCACTGTTTATTTCTTTATTCATCCACCCATCCATTCATTCATTCTTGGAGGCAGAGTCTTGTGGAGTTATTAAGTTGCCCAGACTGAGCTCGATCTTGTGACCTTTCTGCTTCAGCCTCCTAGAGTGCTGAGATCACAGGCGTGCATGGGTATGTCTTTGTCCTTTCTAGCTGTCTTGCTTTCTCTCCCTCCCTACGTGCTGTGACCTCAGCTGTCCACACTTACCCACAGAAGTCCTGAAGGCTCAGCTAGACACCCTCACCCAAGCTCTCCCCCGACCACAGGCCTGCTTATCAGCTGCCTTAGATGCCACGGGATCACACTGTACAAATCTGATCTTGCAGCCTTCATGTCCCTGCCACCTCCATCTGGCCGTGGCGGTCACCCTATTGCCCTCCCTGCCTGTATGATTAATCCCGCTCTCTTATCTGGGAAACACAAATCTCACAGCATTCCTGGGACACACACGTGTCCTTAGACGTTACAGGTATGAATCTCTTGGGAGTGTGCTGTGAAACTGCCACCCAAATAGACATTTAGAAGGATGCATTACAAGAGAGATTAAGCAATTCAAGTTCAAATGTTTTCTCCAGCAGCTCCAAAGGCCCAGCCCCGCAGCCCTCTGGTCCGAGCTGTGGCTGCTCCAAGTGATGGTTTCCGAATTGGATCCTACAGCTGCCCAAACTTCACCGCTTAAACAGCGCGAATTTATTCACTTACAGATCTGGTGAACGGTCTCACTTGGCTGGACCAAGGCATCCTCAGGGCTGAGCTCCTTCTGGGGGCTCCAGGGGAGAATCTTTCCTTGGCTTTTCCCTGCTTCTAGATCTGTGGTCCTGGGCTCCTGGGCCCTTCCTCTTCCATCTTTATTAATAGTTTAAACTTAGTTTCATTGCCACACTGCCTTTTTCCTGTTCTGTAATTCATTCTCCCTCCGCTTCCTTTGAATAAAACACTGTGATTCCTTCAGACTCACCCAGATAACCCAGAACAAGCTCCCCACCTCAACAGCCTGCATTTAGTCTCATCTGCAAAACCCCAGTTGCCATATTTACTTTTTCCCCCGCTTCTGGTACCAGGAATTGAACTCACGATCTTGCACTTGCCAGGCAGGCGCTGTGCCACTGAGCTAAATCCCCAGCCCCTACCATATGGTTTAAGTATGTGGTGTCCCCCTCAGCCTAGTGCACTAGGGGCTTGACCCCCAATGCAACAATGTTCACAGATGGGGCCGAGGGAGGCCACTGGGCCAGGAGGATGCTGACATCATCACTGGATTCATTCATTGATGAGTTCATGGCTGAATGGGCTGTGAAGAGGTGGGGGAATGTAGGTCACTGGGCACTGCCTTTGAAGGATGTATCTTATTCCCAGCCCCTTCCTGTCTGGCTTTTTCCCCTCTCTCTGTTTCCTGGATGCTGTGAGCTGATCAGCTTTTCTCTGCCAGACCTTTTCACCATGATGATTTTGCCTTGGAGTGAACCAACCATGGACTGATACCTCTGAAACCATGCACCACAACAAACCTCTCCTCCTGCAAGTTGTGAATGTCAGGTATTTTGTCCCTGCCATGTGGAGGTCACTAAAGGTAGTATTCACAGAGTTCTAAGTAAGGACCTGGATATTCTAGGGGAGGCCCTGTTCAGTCTCTCACACCTCCTTGCAGCTGGGTTGAGCTTCTGAACATGGTTCTTGGACCCTCTTTGCTCTGGCTGTCCATTGCCAGGCATATAAGTCCCTTAACAGCCTGGCTGCACCCACCTGTGTAAAGTCGTTTGCCATTACTTTTCCTTTTCCTGCCTCAGCCTCCTAACACATAGAGCCCCAGCCACCCATGGTTGTATTTTATGTTCTAGCACTTGTTCTAACACACAGCTGAGATATTACAATCTGGAGAAGCTCTCCCATCTCACTGGAAGGGATGGCCCCTTTCTCACCCATTTTTGCATTTTGAACGTATTTATAGTATCCCACAGAGCACATGGTGCTGCTTTTATGGGTTTAACATTTGCCTGCTGTGTTGGTCGGCTTCCTGTGACATAATAAATCCCTGAGGCGATTGATTAATAAAGCAAAAAAGATTTATTTTGCTCACAGTTTTGGAGGTTCCAGTCCATATTTGTTGGCCTTGTCACCTTGAGCCAGTGCCAAAGAGCATGTCATGGTGGCAGCACATGGTGGTAAAACCTCCCACTCAACTCAAGGACAACAGGGAGCAAAAAGAGGAGAAGAACGGGCTGTGGTGTCATTGTCTCTTTAAGGCCACACCTCCAATGACCAAAAGACCTCTCCCCATGCCCCACCCATTAAAGACCTCTCCTTCCACCTCCCAGCTGCACAAAGCCAGGGACAAAGCCTTTGGGCAACATCTAAGATCCAAACTACAGCATTTCCCCCTACAACCCAGCCATGAGTCCCAGAGGAAGGAATGGTGTCCTCATCATCTCTCAGTGTGCAACTCTAGCAGCCCCATGCAAAGCCTGTGTGGCTGTCTGCCCGGGAAGGAACAAAGGGATTGTTTCCTTTGGCTCACTCACAGGATAATGGATTCCTGACCACCTAATTATCTCCCCTCCCCTCCTATGCAGCCTGTTCTCAGTGCCCTAATATCACGAGTGCTCTGTAATGGACTCATTTATAAAATCGTTTTCTTTTTTAATAAGTCAGAGGTATCTTGCCCACGTCTATTCCTAATGGCCCTTTTCAAAATGCCTTGGCATCTCTTTGGGCTTTGAAAGGCCCTAAATGGTTTTGTGAGTTTGAACAGGGCCAATTTATTGTTTGAAGATATACCAGTCTGCAATGAGAACATTCCGGAATGAGTCATCCTATCTATATTACAGTTTCCTTCCAGGGGATTCACAATATTTTACTGTCTTTGATACTTTCCTCAATATATGACACCAACGGATCAAGGCCCTCTTTGGATGACTATAGCTGCCTGGACTGACAGTGATTTATATCCTTGGTCCCAAATATTCACACCTCTTTCTGGGCAGATCCTCACTCATTGCGTCCCTGGGTCTCTCCAGGTGAGGTGTCCATTTCCTTCCTGTGCCGTGGATTTCAAGCATGGCTGTTGACTCACTCTGGCTGATGGCAGACATGTCAAACATTAAATCCCAGCAAGTTTAAGAGCCAGTTAGCAGGCTAGGGGTATAGCTCAGTGCTGCAGTGCTTGCTTAACACATGCAAGGCCCTGAGTTTGACCTCTAGCGTGGAAAACAAACAAATCCAACCCAAAACAAAAAGCTCCCTTAATGAGCCAGATGGCTGCAATCCCAGCACTCTGGGAAGCTGGAACAGGAAGATCCCAGGTTTGAGCCCAGCCTGGGCAATTTAGTGACCTAGTGAGACCCTGTCTCAGAATAAAAAATAAAAAAGGCTGAAGATGTAGCTCGGTGTGAAAATCCTAGGTTCAATCCCCAGTACTGCATAACAAACAAACACACAAACATACAAACACATCAGAGAATGTTATCTTTTGCTGAGACAATGGCCTAGACTGAGATTGCTCCTTCAGCTATGTCCCTAAGAAGACGAAGACACTTGGACCAGAGCCACCACCAAGCCAACACATCACTTGAGCAAAGATGAAGCTCTAAGCTCCTGAGATGGTGGAGCTGCTTGTTGCTGTGGCATTCCCTGGCAAATGCTGGCCGATACGATGTCTTAGGATCATGCAGAGGAGACAGGATTTATCTGTTTTAGAGGCACCAAGACTTTTAGGTTGTTATTTTGCAGAAGATTCTTCCAACCTCCAGAGCTGATTTTCCCATTGCAACATGTCACCATTTCCCAGGTTTCTCATCCGATCCTCCCATTACCATAGCAACACCCATTTTGGGACAGAGCTGGACCATACTCAGAGGGGCGGGGGAGCCAATTTCCACTTCCTCCCCTGACCTCAGAAGCTTCATCCTACCCTCTGGAACTTTGCTGTCAGTGGTAAAGATGAGGGGAAGTGTTCTAATGTGAAGAGGAGCCTAGACCTAGGGATCTGCTTCCAGGTGAGGAAATGTAGGGTGTCCGCCAAGACCACGCTGGTGCTGGAAGTGAAGGGGAGGGAAGAGTCCCAAGCAGGTGTCACTGTGAGGGGATCCTCTGCATTGGGGACCCACACGAGCTCCCCTCAGTCCAGCCGCACCGCACTGCACGCATGGTGGCAGTTCCATCTATAGCTTCTAGTGACCTCGGTGATGGTGCCTTGGGCGTGTGACTTGATTGGGGTCTGCCCTGCGTGTCACTAGGATCACCCACATTTTTAAACCGACAGCCCCAAACATTCTGAGGAATCTCTTGGACCATGAGGTTGTTGAGTAGATCAGTATGGCCACTCTCTGTCCTCCCATGGAAGGCTGTTGAGTTTATTTCATCAAAAAAGTAGGGAAGATCCCAAAATGGATTTTGGAGGTTGGGTGAATCTTCTGCAAAACAGCAAGCTGGAAGAAAATCTTGGTGTCTTCCCGCTTTGCAGGTAAACGTCCTCCTGTCTCTCCAGACTCACAGCTGACTCACCAGCAAGCCAGGTCCAAGGGGGCGATGACAAGCACCTGTGCTGCCTGCTCCCTTGGAAGGCACAGCAGGTGGATGGGACCCAGGAGCTGACCCCAGGCTGGGCCCCGGAGGATGCTGGGAAAGGAACCAGATGGAGCTGTGAACTTTGGGGCACCTAAGGTTTCCTCGGGAATTCAGACAGAGCTCTGATGGCGCAGCCCTCCAGCCCCCCACCTGTGTGGACTGTGTGTGGTCCCCTGAATGAGTGATGGGATCCACAGTCCCTGCCACCTCAGCCCTAGCGATCCCTCATTCTCTCTCTCACTCTGGGAAGCGCCTCTGACAGTCGCTGTCCTGGGCTGTTAAGATGATCATTTCCTTTAGACGCAGATGGAAATGAGGTGGAGTAAAATGCCCTGGCATTATGTGATGCTTTTCTAATTTGATTCCTAATAGCCCATCTCGCCATTGCGACAGGACAGAGTGTGAAAACACGGATGCAGGACTCCATCCTGGTCCTTTCCTTATGCCACAGAGCTGCTCTGGACAGAGTGCCTTTTCTCTCGCACCACAAATAGATTCCACAAACGAATTGAAAAGCAGTGAGTTCTTTCTAAAGGAAACCCAAGAGAACTGCATCCCTATTCATGATCGATTTCCACCAGCCTCCTCCGTCTGTTTTCCAGAGGGGCGACACCTGCACGGACACGCCACTCATGGCTCACAGTAGCCTTGGGGCTTTGACCATCCGCAGATGTTCAGAGTGCTTTTCCTGCCCGGGCATGGGCAGTGTGGTCCCATTTTATAGTCTGAGTGGACATCCCTGTCTCTCTTCCATGTAGAACAAGGGCTGGGCTGGGCGGCAGGACGCTTGGTTTCCTGTAACTATCAGAGTTCTACCTGGGGCAGGGACAGCAACTCCTGATACCTGCTTCTGGGCTCCTGGATCTGGTGGCGTGGCAAGGGCATCTCGAGTTTTTGGATTTCTAATTGGAAGGCAGGGTGATGAGGGTGAGAGTGTCCTAATTTTCAGAGATGCTTTGCGAGTGAAGTGTTAGACAATTTGAAAATTTGGAGTTGAGGCTTTTTGATGTCTGTGTGTGTGTGTGTGTGTGTGTGTGTGCAGCCTTTCAAAAATTTTTATGGAATTTTTTAATGGAATTTATGCTAATGCAATATTAACCTGTCGTTGGTGTGTTTGGGCTGCTATCACAAAAATATCACAAGTTGGGTGGCTTAAAATCAACAAACATGGATTTCTCATAATTCTGGAGGCTGGAAATCCTGCGATCAAGGTGCCAGCAGATTCATGACTGATGAGGACCCGTTCCTCATAGAAGAGGCCTTCCTATGGGCTCGTAGCAATGAGGGACCTCATCCGCGGGGCCCTAATCATTGTCCTGAGCGCTCTCTGCATGACCTCCTTACTGCCCAAAGGCCCCCTAGCTTAATACTGTCTCATGAGAGACTGAGGTTTGGAATACATTCATTCCACCTTTTTATCCTTGAATTGCCTTTATAAAAATCAGTTGCTTCAAGAGAAGGAGAAGGCAAGCCACAGACTAGGAGAAAATATCCCCAGATGGATCATCTCCTAAAGGAGTGTTATCCAAAATATACAAAGAACTCTTTAAATAATAAAAAACCATAAGAACACAAAGCAGAATTTTAAATGGGTCACAGGTCTGTACAGATGCCTCAGTAAACGAGATACACGGGTGGAAAATAAGCATATGAAAAGATGCGCCGCATCATATGTCATGACGGTAACGCAAATTAAAACTACGATGAGATGCCACTACGCATCTACTGGGATGCTCAAAATCTAGGAGGCTGAGGGCTCTGTGTGGGCCAGGCTGTGGACAGCAGGAGCCTTTGTTCACTGCGGGTGGGAATTCAAAATGGCACAGGCACTCTGGAAGAGAGTCTATCAGTTTACTACAAAACTAGACATACTCTTACTGTATGACCCAGCAATCACATAGATTTACCCAAAGGAGTTGAAAGCTTATGTTCACGCAAAAACTTACATGCTTATGCTTATAGCAGCTTTATATGTGATTGACAAAACTTACCAGTTACCAAGGTGTCTGTCCCACAGAAGGCGAATGGGGAAATCACGTTACATCCAGCCAGCGGTACTTTATTCAACACTAGAAAGCAATGAGCTGTGAAAAGGCAGAGGAATCTTAAAATGTACAGTGCTAAGTGAAAGAAGCCAATCTTTCACGTAGCCACAGCCTACGATGTGAAAACAATGATAAGGCACCCAGAAAGGACAAAACTATGGGACAATACAAAGAACAGTGATTGTGAGGAGCTAGAGGAAGATAAATAGGTAGAAAGCAGAGGAGTTTCAGGGCATGAAAATACACTCACGGTGGCTATATGTCAGCATACATTTGTCTAAACTGAAAATATATAACACCAACGAAACCCCTAATGTAAGCTATGGACTTTGGGTGATTATAATGTGTCAGTGCAGACTCACCTGTTGTAAAAGCTGCCACTCTGGAAGGGCTGTTGGTATTGGGGTGACTTTGCATCTCAAGGTGGGGTGTAGAAATTTTTGTACTTTGTGTTCAGCTTTGCTATGAACCTAAAACGGCTTCCCATAAATTAGATCTTTAAATAAAGTTAGTTGTCTATATATGTATGGAGCTATTTCCAGTTCTATCAGTTGATTTGTCTATTTTTATTCCAAGTCATAGCTTGGTTACTGTATATTTATAATGATTTTTGAAATCAGGACACATGAGTCCTCCATTCTGTTCTCTTTAAATGTTGCTTTGACTGTCCTGGACCTCTTGTAATTCCATGAGAATTTCACAAGTAGCTTTTCCATTTCTGCAAAAATGGAAAACTTTGATGGATACCAGAAGTTTGATGGGTATTGCACTGAATCTATACATTAATTTAGGGGGAATTGCCATATTAGGCATATTGACACTTGACCTATAAATGAGATATATTTCTGCATTTATTGTGTATTTAATTTCTCTCAAAAAGGCTTTATAGTTTTCAGCTGGGCAAATGGTTTTTATATTTTATATATATCTTAGTTCATAAGATATATATAAAAGGGAATTGAACTCATGACCTCGCACTTGCCAGGCAGGCGCTGTGCTTCTGAGCTAAATCCCCAGCCCTTCTCTCAAGTTGTTAATTGCTAGTATAGAAATGAATTTTGTATATTTATCATCTGTCTTGCAACCTACCCAAAGAAACTCATTTATTAGTTCCAGCAGCTCCTTTGTAGATGCCACCAATTACGTATCTGAACAAAGGCAGCTATAATGGCCTTTTTCTCATCTGGATAATAAGTTTTGTTTCTTTTCCTTTATTTTATTACAGGAGCATTCCACTAGTTAGAACTTTCTGTGCAATGTCAAGTAGAAGTGACAAGAGTAGAAGTGATTATAATCTTTCCGATTTTTCAAGGAAACTTTATTTACTTATAACTAAATGTAATGTTAGCAACAGATGTCTTGTAGATTGAGGGAGTACCCTATTTCTAATTTTCTGTGAGCTTCTAGATTAAGAAAAGAGGTCGGAATTGTTCACATGCCTTTTTGCATTTATTGGGATGACTGTAGCTTTTCTTTTTTAGACTGTTAATATGTGAAATTATGTTGGTTTTTCAACAGCAAAACCAGGCCTTCATTCCTGACTTAAACTTCACTTGCTACATAAGTTAAATCCTAAATTGGATTGAATTGCTTAAGTTTGTGGTTTGTCTGCATATACATTTAAAAGGGATATTGAACTATAGCTTTATTTTCTGTTAGTGAATTTGTCTAGTTTTGGTATTAGAATAATGCTGGAGTCATAGAATGAGTTGACAAATATTCCCTCTTGTATAATTTTTTGGGTAACAAATTGAGCAGTAGAATTGGCTTTATTTTTTTATCATGTTTGGTAGAAATCAACAGGAAGTCTAAACCTAGAAGTTTCACTGTGTGAAGTTTGAAAAGTACAGAGTAAGTTTCTTTGCTATACGCTTTTCAGGTTGTGTTTCTTCTTGAGTGAGCTTTAGTTTTATTTTTTTAAATTTAAATTTTTGTTTTTTTTTTTTGTTTCTAGTACTGGGAATCGAACTCACAACCTTGTGCTTGCCAGGCAAGCGCTGTGCCACTGAGCTAAATCCCCAGCCCCTTGAGTGAGGTTTGTGATTTTCAAGGAATTTGCTCATTTCATCTAAGTGATTCAGTTTTACACATAAAATTGTTAACATTTCCTTATCATCTGTATAATATCTGTTGAATATGAAATGACATCACCTCCTTCATTCATTCCTAATTTCTTCCCTTCTTCATATGATTTGAATCCGTCTGAATTCATTGTGATGTGTTTCATACCCTGTGATACGATTCATGTTCATAAATGTTCTTTATGCACCTGAAAATAATATGCAGTTTATAATAATATGCTATTGTTGGGAGAACTTTTCCACAAATGTCAATCAGCTCAAGTTATTATTTACTGAGTCTGTTGTACCTTAGCTGATTTCTGCCTACTTATCCTATCAGTTATTGAGAGAGGAGATACCGAGATATCTGATCATAACTGCAGATTTGCCAATTTCTCCTTGCAGTCTTTTGATTTTTTTCTTCGTGCATCTTAAACCTCTGGCACTTGCTGTCTTCTCACTTAGAATAATCATATCTTCTTGCTTAATTAACTCCCTTGTGGTCATGCTATAACCCTCTTGGTAATCTGTGCTTAGAAATCTGCTCGGTTTGATATTTATGCAGTTATCCAGATTTTCTGACTGTTGTTAAATAGTACATCCTTTCCAATTTAATTATTTTTTATTTGCTTATATTTCCTTCTTTTTATATTTGTGTACAATTTAAGGACAATATGCCATTAGTTCTTTATTTTTTACCCAATCTGCCTAACTTTGCAAAATAGTTCGTATTTAATATGGTTACTATTTTAAGTTTAAATCTATCATCTTTCCATGTGTTATTCTTTGTTTCTTTTTTATTTTTCTATCTTCTTTTTATTTAATGAGTACTTTTGTAATTCCATTTTACCTCCTTTGTTAGCTCATTAAAACTTTAAAAAACTTTTAGTAGTTTCACCAGGATTTGTTGAAGATATCAAGTGATACTATTCAATTTCACATGTACTTTCAATAGTATATTTCCATTTCTTTTCTTTAAATTTTATGCTGTTACTTCCCTATAGTACTTTACATATGCTATAAACTCCACAATACTTTGTTTTCATTTTTGTATACACTACCAATTATTTTATAATTGTATACTTACCACCACTGGTGGGCTTTATTCTTTTATATAGATCAATTCTATTATTTGGTATCCTTTTCCTTCTGCAAGCATTCCTTTAACATTTCTTGTATTTGGGTCTAGTAATAACTAATTATTTTGCCTTCTTTATGTCTATTTCACCTTCATGTTTTCAAAGATATATTTTTAAAAATTTTTTTTATGTTTTTTGTTTTTTTCCAGTACCGGGAATCGAACTCACGACCTTGCTCTTGCCAGGCAGGCGCTGTGCCGCTGAGCTAAATCCCCAGCGCCTCAAAGATATTTTGCTGGATGCAGAATTCCAGGTATTCAAATTTTCTTCTTTCGTTCTTTTGAAGATACTCCTCTGTGATAAAGCCTCGCTGTTGACCTCACTAAATCCAGACTACTTTTCATTTACGCTTTTTGATTTAATAATTAAAAATCTGTGATTTAAAGCCATCTGTGCTTGGATCGTCCATAACTCAAAGCTGAATACACTCCCACTGACACCACTTTCCTAACTGTTATGGTCTGGCTCTACAATGCCCCCCAATCTCACGTGTGTGGAAGGTGATTGGATCAAGGGGATGCGGTACTCCTCAGCGGACTCACATTACTGAGTCTGTGGCTGTACGTGCTGTGAGGAGGCGGGCGCTGGAAGGATGTGTTCTTGTCCCCAGCCCCTTCATGTCTGTGCTTCCTGGTGGCCCTGAGGGGCGAAGCTGTCTTCCACCAGGCCCTTCCACCGTGCCTTTTCTGCCTTGGAGCCAACCACCCATGGATTGAAACTGCGAGCCAAACAAACTCCTTGTGTGTGTGTGTGTGTGTGTGTGTGTGTGTGTGTGTGTTGGGGTATTTTGTTCCAGTGGCAGGAAATTGGAGTTGTACACTAATCAAAGTTAGTTGCTCCCACCATGAGTAGATGTCCTGTCCTCCTCTACTACAACCCACTGAAACTAAACTCATCCACATATGCTAGAGACTAAACATAGATATTGAACAAAGCATGAAAAATAAAATTCTATATCCATGCACCTTATCAGATTTGATCATTTCTTCATTGATGAACAGCAGCAGAATATGGAGAAATGGTTTTAACAGTCTACTATGCATCAGACTTCTTGGGGTGTATTAAAATCCAGATTCCCCGTCTCCACAACCTGCACCCTGGAGCTGCTGTCTTGAGCCAGCTCCCCAGCAGATCCTAACACTGGTGGTCTGGAGGCCTCTTTGAGAAACACTGACAGAAGCAAGGACTGCTAAATTACGTACATGGAACTTTCCCCCGATGTGGAAGCTGGTTTTGCAATCACTGTCCAGATTTTCTGTAAAGGCCATTTATGCGTTTACAGTGCTTTATGTGCCTTACAGGATGTAGAGCACGCTCTTTTCAGAATGTCATGGATTGAGGTCGGACCAGCTCAGTCCCATTCCTGGGATAGCGCGTGTCCTCAGATGGCCCTCTGAGCTCTTCCTCATGCTGAGTCTTTCTCACAAGTCTGAAAAATTCCTTCTTGGGTCTCCTTGACATTAAGTATTCCCTTTCCCATCAAAGAGGTCAACAGGTTAGACTGTTAGGATGGGCCTTGAGCTTTGCTTCAATCAAGTCTGGAACACACACACACAGACACACACACACAGATTTGCGCGTGTGCACGCACGCACAGGGAGAGAGAATTTAGCCTCTTTTTTCTTTGGAGGATCAGTTCTGTTCTTCTGGATTGATCTCTTAAGATCTTTTGGAAACATTTCCTTTTGGCTCAAAGGAAATTCTATGAGCTTAATCATTTGCACAGCAGGAAGGCTTTCAACAGATAAGAACACCGAAAGTATGATACCGAAATAAGAGAAAGTTATTTTCAGTCCCCTAAGTCACATGTAAGGCATGCAGAAATTAGAACTTGTTAAAAGGAAATATCGTATGTTTTAAAAATTGTATTCACTGTAGAATATTTAGGTAATATGGAAAACCACAAAGAAGCCAATAAATTCAATTATCTGGAGATAATCACACTTAGACACAAATATTTATGATATTTGCACAAATATACTTATTTTTAAAATTGGAATCATAATTATTAGTCTATATTTTCCACTTAAATATATTATGAACATTTTCCATGCTGCCAACTATTTTTTAAAAATCTTATATTAAATAACAACATGGTGTATATGTCCCCTCTTTCCCATGGTTTTGTTTCTCATGGTTTCATTTACTCCCAGTCAAGCACAGTCTGAAAATATTAAATCGAAAACCCCAGAAATAAACAATTCCACGAGTTTTTAATTATGTACCATTCTGAACAGCATGATTAATTGTGGCACCATGTCACTCCATCCCACCCAGGACAAGAATTGTCTCTTTTCCCAGTGGAGCTACACTGTATATGCTACTCTCCTGCTAGTCACTTAGCAGCTTCTGGGTTATCAGAATGACTATGGCAGTATCACAGTGCTTTGATCAAATATCCCTTATTTTGCTTAAAAATGGCCATGAAGTACAAGAGTAGTGACAATGGCGATTCAGAATGCCAAAGAGAAGCTGTGAAGTGCTTTCTTAGAGTGAAATGACAAAAATTCTCAGTAAGAAGAGAAACTGTTCATATACTGAGGCTGCATTTCACAAATGTTAATGCTTCATGTTTTAATTTTTAATTCAGTTG
Organism: Chinchilla lanigera; assembly: GCF_000276665.1. Lineage (NCBI taxonomy): Eukaryota > Metazoa > Chordata > Mammalia > Rodentia > Chinchillidae > Chinchilla > Chinchilla lanigera. The sequence goes on from NW_004955456.1 coordinate 8,986,997, forward strand.
CAAATGCTTTATTATTTTTTCTTCTAATTTCTTCTTTGCTCCATGGATTACTTAGAAATGTATTACTTAGTTTTCAAACATTTAGAGTTTTCCATATATATTTCTGTAATTAATTTTTGTTTAATTCTATTTAATCACAAGCTATGTTTTCTATGACTTGGATCTTTTTTAATTTATCAAGATTTCTGGCCTAGAATGTAGTCCCTCCTTAAAAAATATTTTTTCTGTTGTTTGATGGAGTGCTTTATAAATATCAATCAAGTCAAGTTGCTTGATAGTGTTAATTTCTTCTCTGTTCTCACTGATTTTCTGTCTACTTGCTTTTTCAGTCATTGAAAGGATTGTTGAAATATTCAAGTATAATTATGACTGCATTCCTCTCTGCTTCCATTGTTACTATTTTTTGTTTCATATATTTTGAAGCTTTCTTCAAAATGTTTAGGATGGTTAGGGCCCTCTAACTAGTTGAACTCTTTATAATTATGAAATGACCTGTCTTTGCTCTCAAGTACTTTATTTGATATTAATATAGCTACTCCACTTTCTTCTTTAAAATTAGAGTTGACAGCTAGGTGTGGTGGCACATGCCTGTAATCTCAGTGCTTGGGAGGCTGAGACGGGAGGATCACCACAAGTTCAAGGCCAGCCTGCACTACACATGAAAACCCTGTCTCTAAAATAAAATTGGAGTTGACATGGTTTATTTCTTTTCTTTATTTGTCACTTTTAACTATTTGTGTCTTCATATTTAAGGCAGAATTCTTGAAGGCAGCATAAAGTTGGTCATACTTTTTGTCCAGTCTTATAATTTCTATCTTTTAATAAAAGGTATATTTAAACATGCTGCTACAGACCAAATACTTAAGGTTTCTCCAAGTTCATATGTTGAGTCACTAACCCCCAAGACGATGATATTTGGAGATGGGGCTTCTGGGAAGTGATTAGGTAATGAGAGTAGAACCTTCATGAATGGAATTAATGCTCTATTAAAAGAAGAGATGCAGGGAGTCCTCCTCCCCCATGCTATGTGAGGATCCAGTGAGAAGATGGACAGCAGGGGTCGCACCAGTTCCTGGATCCACTGACACCTTGATCTCAGACCTTCCAGCCTCCAGAACAGTAAGAGTTCATTGTTGTTTAAGCCATTCAGTCTGTTATTTTCTGTCTGTAGCATGGAGCAGCATAACTTTTAATTAAACAAGTGCTTACACCATTTACATTTAATGTAATTAATGAGATGGTTGACTTTAACTCTACCATTTTACTCTTTGTTATGTATTCATCCCATATAGTCTTCGTTCCATTTTTCTCAGCTGGTAGGAACTGTGTTCCTGGTGTTGATTGAAAGCCAAGAACTGTACTCAGTAATTTTTTCACCAGGGTCTTTCCTAATGTCAGGCAGTGCATCATGTGCACACAACGCTCCCTCGGCTAAAATCTGGGCTCCCTCTGCAGATCTCTGTCTCTCCTTGCTCTCTGTCTCTGTCTATCCCTGCTCCCACTCCCTTACAGAATTCTCTCTCCAGTACTCTGCCCTGGAAACTCTATACATCTTGGTTTCTGTATTAGTCAGCTTTCCTATTCCTGAGACAAAATGTTCAATACTCACAAATTAAGGAGGAAAGGTTTAATTTGGTTCACAGTTTCAGGGGATTCAGTCCATGACTGCCTGGCTCCAAGGCAGAAACATTATAGTAGAAAGGCAGGGCAGGCAAAACTGCTTAGTTCATAGTGTCTGGGAAGCAGAGCAGGGATACAATGCTACAGAGGAAGAGGAAGGGACCAGATACAGTACTCAAGGTCATATCTCTGTGACAGTCCAGACACACCTGGAAATGTGTATTACTAATCCTCTCATTGGTTCTCAAGCCAATCAAGTTGACACAATTCAGCTTGACAGCTTTCCTGGCCTCTCAGCCTGTATTCTAAACTTGAGGGGACAATTGACCTCTGTGTGGGCTTTGCCACCAAGTACCACAGCCTGGAAATTTCTCTTAGGCATGAAGTGGGGCAAGCACAGACTCATCTCATTGTTTCCTATCTCAGGGATCTTGTGGTTCTTTATCATCTGATTTCTGTTCTAACATGTATATCAGTATGCCAAGAGATGTCTCTGCACTTCATGTTATTGCAGGATTATTCACAATAGCCAAACTAAGATTCAACCCAAGTGTCCACCAAACAATGAATAAATAAAAAATATGGTAAATGTACACAAAGGACTATTATTCAACCTTAAAAGGATGGAAGTCTTATTTGTGACAACATGCTTGCACCCAGAGGACATTATGCTAAGTGAAGTCGGCCCTGCACAGGAAGGCAGACAGTGCACTCTCATTCATATGTGGAATATAAACAGCTGAGACTGAAGTAGACAGCAGGGTGGGGGTTACCAGAGGCTGGGGAGTGGGAGAATGGGGAGATTGTGGTCAAAGTTTCAGTGTCTCCAGTTAGACAAGAGGAATGCATGAGAACATGCGAGGTCATGGAGTTGTTCACTAGCTCCGCCCAACCATTCCACATCAGGAACATCTATCACAGCATCCTTTGTATCTATAAAGATGTGTAAAAATAATTCATCAGTATACAATAAAAATATAAAGAAACACCACACCAAGGAACTAGGAAATGAGGTCAAAATGAATCCAAAGCAACCAGAAGAAAGGAAATAATAAAGAGGAGAAAAAAAATCAATGAAAAAAAAAAGACTGAAATCAATGAAATAAAAACGTTTTCTGAGACAATCAATAAAATAACCAACATTTAACAAGGCTGACCAGGGTTAAAAGAGAAAAACACACCAATGGGTGACTGTGAGCAGCAAAGAGGGAACATTACTGTAACCTCACAGAAAGTAAAACGGTGAGGATCTCCCACAAAAGTCTTTGGATCCATCAATTTGCTAATGTAGGGGAAATGGACTAATTTTTCGAAAAACCCAGGAACTACCAAAATTTACTCAAGATAGGTCCTCTAAGTGGTCCTACAACTACTAAGGAGACAGACTTTGTAGGTAAAAACCGTCCAAAACCTGAGCCCCAGCTGAACTGGTTTGCTAAGGCTGCCATAACAAAGTAGCACACACTGGTGGCCGAAACCATGGAAATTATGTCACATCCCTAAAGGTCAGTCATCTGGAATCAAGAAGGGGGCAGGGTTAGCTTCTTCTGAGGCCTCTTCCCTTGGCTTGAGATACTGCCCTCTCCCTGTATCTTCACATGACTGTCCCTGTGTGTGACTGTGTCCCAATCTTTTCTTCTCACAAGGACCCTGGCAACATGCCCATCCTAGCGACCTCATTTTAGCTTCATTTCCGTTTCAGAAGCTCTATTTCCACAAACAATCATATTCTGGTGGACCTGTTTCTAGCCACATGGTGGTTGTGGTTATACAAATGTACAGATTACAGGGGCTGGGGATTTAGCTCAGCGGCAAAGCGCCTGCCTGGCAAGCGCAAGGTCGTGAGTTCGGTTCCTGGTACCGGAGAAAAACCAAAAACCAAACACCAAAAAAAAAAAAAAACAAAAAACAAAAAAAACCAAATGTACAGATTACAAAATTCATGGAACTATGCATGAAAATCCAGTGCACATCAGACTGGTAAAACGTGAAGTTTAGCTGACAGTATTGTGTCGGTGACAGTATTGTATCCTGGTCTGGATCATTTCTACTATGATTATGTAGGAGGTTACTATGGAGGGAGGTGAGTAAAATGTATCCAAGAACTCTACTCTGCTTTAGCAGTTGTACTGCAAGTCTGAAACTGTCAAAATAACAATTGATAGAAATGAAACAGGAAGTTGGATTCTTAGCCCCTACCTCCCCCAGGCATATCCCACAACTTTTCCTTCATCCCAGCAAGATACCAGAGATTGATTATCTGAAAGATGCGTGTGTTAGTTGGCATTTCATCGCCAGGACAAAGTTCCTGGCACACACAATGTAAAGGAGGAGAGGTTTCTTTCTGGCTCAGGGTCAGACATTTCAGTCCATGAGCAGCTGGCTTCAAGACAGAAATGTGGTAGCAGGAGGGTGTGGTGGAGGAAGGTTGCTCACTTCCTGGCATCCAGGAAGCAGAGAGAGTGACAGCAAGAGAGCCAGAGAGAGAGAGGAAGGGACTGGGAATAAGAATATAGTCTTCCAGGTCACACCCCCCGCGACCTACTTCCTCCAGCCACCCCCACCTCTGAACAGCCCTTTCAACTATGAACTCTTGAGTGGATGAATCCACGGATAAAGTTGGTGTCCCAAGATCTGATCACCTTCCCAAAGGTGCCTTGAACACATGTGCCTTTTGGGGGGATATTTTTCATCTAAACCGTAACAATGGGTATGATTTGGGATGGGCAGGGGATACTAGTCCAGCTGTAAGCAGATGGACTGTCCTGAAATAAAACAGGCATGCACAGTACATTCTTAAAGCAGAAATCCTCTCCAGCTTTCATCCTTCACTAAGGCCAGGCACTGCAGACGACCTCCTACCAGGGGTCCTGACCAGCCCTGGGACTGACTTAAAGATCCTGACACCCGGGTGACTCCACTCACTGAAGTGGCCCTGTCAGGCCGTCTTCCGAGTGAGGTCACAGTGTGTAGGCTCAACCTGGCTGCTCAGCTCTCCATTTCTCAACATGAGTAGTGTCCCCCCCGCCCCCCCCCCGACGGAGCACAATACACTTAAACATGCAGATTGGTTTTATTTGGTTTTATTTTAATTGTAAAATAGGGCAACATTGCATTCCATCAGCAAGAGCTAGTATTCCAGTGAGCTGGGCAGCAGAGGTTCATTTTACAGACAGAAAAGGACAAAAGAGCAGAAGTGAAGACCAAAGAACAGTTTGATTATTTCAAACTTACTTTCCTTATAAGGTGGAGACAGGGAGATGGAGCAACAGGAAAAGAACTGATTGCTTACCGTCAGTTGTTAAAGTACTGAAGGTTACTTTTTTCTGCAAGAATTAAAACAGGAAATTTCATACTGATGCCATTTGGAACTGGCCTCTTTGGGAAATTTGGGCATTCTCCCCCCTCCTCCTTCTCTCTCTCCTGATTTCTTGCAAGATCCAATGACAGTCTTGGTTTGGTGATGTGGACATTTTGTATGAGCAACTCCATTTTTATTTTTAGTCTGGTGTGTTAGGGTCTGGTACAGAAAGAGCTTAGCCCGAAACAATGGTCTCGTATGATTTTTATTTAACAGTAGAAAGCCAAGGAATATCAGGTAAGAAAATGCTCTAGCACCAGGTGGGAACGGTGGTGCACACCTGTAATCCCAGCATGATGGGAGGCTGAGGGAGGAGGATCACAAGTTCGAGCCCAGCCTTGGGTGACTTAGAGACTCAGTGAGACCCTGTCTCAAAAGAAAAAAAAAAGGGGTTGGTGGGGGTGCTGGGAATGTAGCTCAGTGTGAAGGCCCTGGGTTTAGTCCTCCGTACTGGGGGAAAAAAGTTCTAACTTGAAAAAGTATAAAGGCAAACAAACAGCAAGTGGATAGCAGGAGACAGATATGACTCAGAAAAGAGAAACTTGACGTTAAAAGAACAATCAATAATCTCAGAGGAACAAGAGAACATTCATAAAAAAGAACAGAACAGAATGATATTAAATGAAAATAAGAAGAGCACCCCCAGAACAGGAAGGAAATCCTACAAAATTAAAAGCACAACAGAAGAAATGACAAGCTCCACAGTGTGTTTGCAAGATAAAACTGAAGACATTTCCCAATAGGAAGAACAAGAGGAGAGGGAAAATAAGAGAAAAGATAAGAAAATTGCAGAACTGCGTGCAGAAAACCAACATCCAAATAAAGGAGGATCTAGAGATAAGCGTCGGGAAGAGCAGGGGTGCATGTACAAAAGAAACAACTTCACGGAGTTCCCCAGGTCTGAAGATAATCAAAGCAGGAACCCACACCAGAGCCCTTCCGGTCCCCTCCCAGCGCATGCGCACTGAGCCTGGACCCGCCCTGGTGTTGGGACTGATGCGGGTGTTCAGCAATGAGCAAGGCGGACCGCAGAGAGACCCAGGCAAGCGAGGTACCTGGTAAAATTAACCAGGGGAGGGGCCATACGGGAAAGTGGAGGAAAGTGAAGGGCTGGGGGGTGCATTTTAGATGTATATCCAGGGAAGATTGCCCTTTCACTGTGACGCCTCAGTACATTTAAGGTAAAAGTAAGTTCCTAAACTCAGCGTGGTGCCACGGGCCTATAATCACAGCTGTCTGAGAGGCTGAGGCAGGAAGATGGCAAATTTGAGCCCCATCTGGGCAACTTAGTGACTTAGATCCTGTCTCGGAAAAAAAGTCCTAGAGAGTTTCAGAGAAAAAAATAATAGCTATGGGGTTTCTCCATAGTGAACCCGGTTACTGGAAAACAATGGAACAACCCCAGGACCGGATATTGAACATAGGGCCTTTGTACTAAGCAACATCACCACTCCCACGCGCCTTTTATTATGAGACGGAGTCTTGCTAAGTTGCTAAGTTGCCTGGGCTGATCTCGAAATTTTGATCCTCCTGCCTCAGCCTCCCAGAGTGCTAGGATCACAGGTGTGTGCCCCTGTGCTCAGTGGAACAATGTTTTTGAAAGGTAAAAATGACTCCTGTAGTGGTCAGCTGCCAGGAGGCTTAAATAAGGCTTAAAATTTATGTCCTCACAGCTCTGAAGACAGGAAGTCCATGACCGAGGTGCCTGTGGGCTTGGTTTCTCCTGCCTAGCAGATGGCGTCTGTATCACCGTCTCCTGTACGCGACCTCTTTTAATCTTCATTACCTCCTCAAATGCCCACTCTCCACATTCAATCACCTTGAGAGAGAGAGGGCCTCAACATAAGAGTTTCAGAAGAGCACAATGCAGTCAGAACTCCGAACACAGAATTCTGGTAATTTAGACATACTTGGACTTTAAGGTACATACGCTGTGTGCGACTGTGTATCACCTTATGTACTCTTCTTGCTGTACCTTTTGGGTCTGTCAAGTCTTTTTGCCCCAGTGAGCACTTCCACCATACACCGTAAGACAGTAACTTTGCTTTTGCATAAGCGACCAATTAAAGTGAAGGGAGAATGGTGATGTTTTCAAACATGCAAAATTCTCAGGCACCCTCTGTCACCGTGCTACCAAAGAATGCACTCCAGCAAAATGAGGGAGAAAACCAAGAAACAGAAAGACTTGGGGAGACAGGGCATAGCTAGGGAAAAAGTTGGAGAAAGAAGGAAGAGCTTGCCTCGGATGGGATCCACTTTCTGAGCTAAATGTTAGCCCATGGCCGAGATGCCTGGTCCAAATATGATCGGAAAAGGTAACTAGGTAACCCAGGAATGAAGGTGAGGGACCCCCCCCCACCCCGAGTTCCTCCCAGGGCCATAAAAGGTCAAAAGCTCCACCTTCCGATGGAGGGGCCCAGTCAGGCTGCTCACTGGCAGGACTAAATCTCAGATCAGCCCTCAGTCCCACCCCAAACTCTAAAGTTTGAAGCCCTCCATAGGAAGCCCCGTTGGTGCCTGTCAGATCTTCTCACTGTCCCTCCTTCCCCCCGGAGTGCACCTGTCTTTCCTCTTTCAAATGAGCCGTTAATCCTGCTGCTACTCTTGAGTGTCCTGCTCAGTTCTTTGTCTAGGACATCAAGAACCTGGGCAAAACCCAAGCCGGTAACATTGGGCCTCAGGAAAGGGGGTGAAAGGACCCCCAGAGTGGCAGTACAGGGAGAGCCCCTCCTCATGCTGTGTACCAGGGTGGGAGGGCAACTCTCCCAAATGGAGCAGATAAGAAAATGTTTGGAGAGAGTTTTTAAAAATATGATATTGCTAGGCACGATGGGACACATCTGTAATCCCATCAATCATGAGGCCGAGGCAAGAGAATTGTGACCTCAAGACCAGCCTGAACTATATAGTGGGGATCCTGTGTAAAAAAACCCCATGAAATTGATAAATATCAGCTGCAACACAACTAAAGGAAGAGTTTTAGGCAATTGAGGGAGCATTTAGTTTTGAATTAGTGCTAGATAGATGTAAAAGAGCAGAGAGACAGTAAAAGATCAGTGGTTTCCAAAGATTCAGGGAAAGAAAGGAGAGGGAGAGAGAGGGGTGTTTTAGAGTAGTGAAACTATTCCCTCTGATACTATACTGGATGATACGAGTTGCTATTCAATTGTCCAGACGAACAGAATATACAAGAGTGAACCCTAATACTGTATGAACCATAGACTTTAGTTAATAATAATATATTAATATTGGCTCATCAATGAAACAAACATCCCACAGTAATGCAAGATGTCATTAAGAAGGAATTCCACCAAAAGACTCCTAGAATTAGTAACCAAATTCAGTAGTGGAGCAGGACACCAAAATCAGTGCACAAAAGTCAATAGCATTCCCGTACACTAATAATTAACTCACAGAAAGAGAAGGAAAACAAGGCCATTCGCAATAGTATCACCAAAGATTAAATGGAAGTTAACTTAAGTGAAGAGGAAGAACTTTATAACAAACGCTACAATACTGTGAAAAAGAAAGTCAAAGAGAACATCAGAAAATGGAAAGACATTCCTTGTTCTTGGATGGGCAGAATCAATATTGTCAAAATGGCCATATTTCAAAACTGCAGTCTCAATCAAGATACCAACAGCCTTGCTCACAGAATTGGAGAAAACAGTCCTAAAATTCATATGGAAGGGGAAGAAAGCTGTTTTAGTTACTTTTCTCTCATTGCTGAGACAAAATACCCAACACCCCAAATTAAGGAAGGAAAGGTTTATTTAGCTCAGTTTGTGGAGGTTTCAGTCTGTAATCAGCTGGCTGCAAGGCAGGGTGGCAGGGCACAGGGGCAACACTTCAAAATGGCCCAAGACAGCAAAAGCAGCAAGAGCAAAAAGTGGGGGAGCAGGTCTCTTTTCCCTCCTTGTATATGGGATATCTGCCCGCGCCATACCGTCTCTGTGCCCTCCTCTTGCACAGGCTCAGAATGAATACAAAGTAAGGACCCTGGTTCCCTGCTGAGTCATAGTGGACCTTCTAAACTTCTCAAATTGACACAATGAACAACATTCTAAAGCAGGAAGGGCATGTCCTTTTCACCCTAGGATGTAGAACTGCTGAGTCACTTATTTAAGTTTCTGGACTCCTCAAGTTGACACAATGTATCAACTATAACAAGAGCCAAATAGCAAAACAATCCTGGGCATCAAGCACAAAGCAGGAGGTGTCACAATCCTGGGCTTCAAATTATACTACAAAGCTGCAGTGATAAAAACAGCATGGCACAGGCACAAAAACAGACACGTGGATCAATTCTAGATGTCAACAAATGAGATCATATCACATTTAATGCCTTCTGCACAGCAAAGGCAATAACCAGCGGAGTAAAGAAGCAGCCTGCAGAATGGGAAAAAAATTTTGCTAGCTAGTCCTTTGACAGAGGACTAATATCTAGAATGTATAAAGAACTCAAAAAAAATTAGATCCTCCAAAATTAAAAAAACCCAATAAAAAATGGACAACTGAAATGAATAGACACTTCTCAGAAGAAGTACAAATAACCAATAAATACATGAAAAAAAGTTCAGCATCTCCGCAGATTAAATGGAAATTAAAACAACATTGAGGGGCCGGGGATATAGTTCAGCAGCACAGTGCCTGCCTGGCAAGTGCAAGGTTTTGAGTTCAATTCCTGGTGTAAAAACAAAACAAAACAACACAAAACAAAAACATTGAGATTCTACCTTCTTCCAGAAAGAATGGCTATCAAGAACTCAAGTAAAAACAAATTCTGGTCAGGCTGCAGAGAAAAAGGAGCTCTTCTGTGTTCTAGGTGTAAACTTTACTGGAAATCAATATGGAGGTTCCACAAAGAACTAAAAACAGAAGTTCCATTCAGCCAAGCTATTGCACTTCTAGGTATCTTCCTGAAAGAATCAAAGGCATCATATTACCGTGATCCATGCACACACACGTTTATAAAGCAGGACAATTCACAATAGCCAAATCTTTGAAACAGCCTATATTCCACCAGTGGATGAATGGATAAGGAAAATGTGGTATTTACACACGATGGAGTACTACTCTGCCATAAAGAAGGATAAACTTCAGTCGTGTGTGGGAAAATGAATGCACCTTGAGACTGTAATGTTAAGTGAAATAAATTAGACACACAAGCTTAAATATTGTGTGGTTTCTCTTAGGTGAGAAACCGAAAATATAAATAAAGAGCAAAATAAAAGATAGATGATAGGAAATAGGGAGATAGTTTTTTTGCAAATGGGAAAGGGACCAGGAGCTGGAGGGAGGAGGAGGGAGGCAAGGGAAAGAAGATGAGAAAAGAATTCAGGTGTGTGATGTCCGTGCACCCACTTCCTGTGAGGCATGTGGTTGCTGTGTCCTGCAAACATGCGCTGATGAAAACTAAAAACTGAAAATAAAGATGCCACGGAGAGGGGAAACTGTGAACCAGGGGGTGGGGGTGGGGCAGATGGGAGCTCTGCACGTTCTGCTCAGCTTTTCTGTGAGCCATAAACCCTTCTAAGAAACAGTCTGTGAAAAAGGCATGAAGAAATCAAGGAATTTGTTAACTCTGGGGGTGGTTATTTCTATAACAAAAGGATTCATAATATATGGCAAGGGTAGCTGTGTAAGTCCGGTTGTGACCGTGAGGATGGGGTGGGCACGTGAAATGGGGCAGGGTCGGGCAAGAAAGATCCGTACTCATTTCCCATCCTGAGAAGTCCCTGGAAAAGCCCAGAGGTAGCCCTGTGTCGAGGTATTAGGGGTGGAGAGGACCCTTGGAAAACTACATGACAGCCAAGGGTGGTGGCACACACCTGTAATCCCAGCACTCTGGGAGGCTGAGGCAGGAGGATCACAGGTTTGAGCCCAGCCTGGGCAACTTAATGACTTAGCAAGACCCTGTCTCAAAACAAAAACTAAAAACAAAACAAAAACAGATCTTTTGCAAATGGGAAGGGCATCAAGAGATGGAGTGAGGGAAGAAAGACAGGAAAGAAAGGGGAAGTAAAAAGAATGAAGATAGGTTATGTGCATGTAACAAGTCCCCACAAAGAATGTAGTCACTGAATACTGCAGACATGTACTAGCGCAAATTTAAAAAATTAACAAAAACCAATTTTTAAAGAGCAGGCAAAATACCTTTTAGTAAAAATAAATCTTGAAAAATAATTCAACATAAAAAATCTATTCTCTCATAACTGTTCAGTATTTCAGAAAATTTTCTTATTAAGTTTATTTTAGACATTTTCCTGTTGTCATTTTGATTCTCCCCATACTCTATTTTCTTTTTCAGACAGGGTTTCACTATGCAGTTCAGCTGGCCTTGAACTCACTATGTAGCCCAGGTTGGCCTCAAAGTCACAGCAATCCTCCTGCCTCAGCATCCTTCCCGATTTGGGAGTGTTGGGATTTCAGGTGTCCATCACAACACCTGGCTTCTATTTTCACCTAAGTGAAAAAAAAAGTAAAAATTTCAAAGTCCATCCCCCTTTACTGAATTTTCTTATTAATTTCCGTTTGTTTTGGCACATTTGGATTTTTTAAGTACTTGATGACAGATGTGATTGTTTATTATTTTATTTACTCTGTTTTACATTTTAGGTCTGCTTCAAATCTTTCTCCATCAGTCAGAATTTCTGCATCATAAAAATAGTAATCATGCTTGCCATTATCTTCATATTTTTTTTCCTGATTTTGTGGAAATGTTCCAACCAAAAGTGTTCCTTACACTAATTTTACTGTTGGCTGCTGAATTAAGATATAAAATCTTCATCATGCTAGGGAAGAATCCTTTTAGTTCTGGCTGCTATATAATATCAAGAATAATTACTAAATAGCACAAGTCTTTGAAACTTCTTTTGAAATTGTGTTATGAATTTTCTTAGCGGACCTAGTTTTGTTGCATTTCATAACATTAGATGTCTTAATATTCAACTCTCTTTCACTGCTGGGATAAACTGTAGGTGACCACAATTCTGTTATTATGTTGTCAGAGTTCATTTGCCAGTATTTTTTATTCTATGTTTGTCAGGAAGATTTTGGTAGAATTTTTTTTTTTGATTTTTTTTTCAGATTTTAATATCAAGTTTTCTTTTTCTCTAAGTTTGTATAACATCAAAAACCATTTATTCTCTGAAAAATAGACACCCTTTTCAAGATGTCAGACTGAACACATATTTACCTTTCTTGCTCCTGGATTCCTATCTTAGTTGCTTTTCTGCTGCTATAACGAAACACTACAGACTAGGTAGTTTATAATGAATAAAAGTTTATTCTGTTCCCAGTTCTGGAAGCGGCAGAGCCAAGAGGCTGCATCTCCGGGTCCTGCTTGGCGGTGGGGATGCACTGCAGGTTCCTGAGGTGTTGTAGAGTGTCACACAGCAAGAGGACGTGTCCAAGAGACAGAGCCAAAGTGGCTTTGATGACAAACTCAGTCCCAGGATGACTCAGGACCCTCTCAATTCACTGATCTACAAGTGGGTTAATCCACCCTGAGTTCTCATGGTCTACACAGCTCTTAAAGATCCCACTTGGGATCTTCCCCTTAGGAAGATCTTCCTGTTAGGATACCTTCCTCTTAGGATACCTTCCTCTTAGGATACCTCTCTCTTAGGATACCTCTCAGTGGAGCAAATGTCCCTGTGAGCTTTGATGGGGGATGGTGAAACCATAGCAACCACTTGGAGATGAGCGTGCAGAGGTGAGGAGGTGTGGGCAATGGGAGGATGCTTAGGAGAGAAGCTTGGTTGATGCAATAGTTGAGGAATTGCCAGAAGTCCTAGCCTGGTGCAGGGATGGATCCATCTAGGGTCTCTAGGATGGTCTGGGCTGGGGGATCCCTAGTGCTTGCCAGGCGCCAGGGCAGTGCAGGCTGGAAGGAGCACATCTGGGGCCTCATCGCTGCCTACTGTGTGTGTGAGATGCTCTGTGGCTCACCACCCGCTGCCCGGCCTGGCCTCCCACTACCCCGCTGATGGTCACAACTCCATCTTTCTAGGTGCATTAATTAAATGACAGCTTCTTGGGGCTTACAATTCTTATTTTTATATCTACACAAATATATTTTTTAGAGTTTTTAGGAATAGACTTTAATCCCATCTTATCCATATGCATATCCATATGAAAAGAAAAATAGAAGTAATAACTGAAAAAGGCTTTGATGGTCAAACTGGATACACACCGTATCCCCTGGGAGGGTTTACTAAAACATAGACTGAGGGCTGGGGATATAGCTCAGTGGCACAAGTGCCTGCCTGGCAAGCTCAAGGTCCTGAGTTCAATTCCTGGTACCAAAAAAAAAAAAAAAAAAAAAAAACCAAACCAAAGAACATAGATTGAGCTTCCGAGTCAGGTTCGATTCGGAGTCCAAGGGTTTGCATTTTTAATAGGTGCCCAGTTGATGCTGTGCATGTAGGCCCACACCTGGAGGACCACAGGGTTAAGGGGCGCTGATCCTCTCCTCACTCACAGATCGCTCTTCCCAAGCCCGAATGTTTTAACCCAGAGCGCGTGGTTTTGGTGCAACTTTGTGAACCACTGAGTTTAGATGATTCATTGCTCTTTACAACAATCCAGAAAGGGCCAAAGGCCATCGATGGTGGTGCTTAGGCTCCTTTTTATACAGCGCCGTGGTGGCATACACCTGTAATCCTAGCACTCAGGAAGCTGAGGCAGGAGGATCACCAGGAGTTTGAGGCCAGCCTGGGCTACACGTTAAGTTCAAGGCCAGCTTGGATACATAGTGAGACCTTGTCTCAACCCACCCTCAGCTTGGTGAGACTCTATTTGCCTACTTTGAGAGTACTTTTTGTGGCAATGGGAATTGAAGCCAGGACCCTCCTACTTAGCTACACCCTCAACCCATTTTATTTTTGTTTTGAGGCAAGCTTTTGCTAAATTGCTAAATTATCCAGCCTGGATTGAATCTGTGGTTCTCCTGCCTCAGCCTCTGGGAGGGTACTGGGATTACAGTTTGACAAATTTTGATACCATTTCCGAATTAAGCAACCACTGGCACACTTTACTCTTAGAATATCCTCATCCCGCAAGAGAAACTTCATGTCCCTTTACAGCTCCCACTCCCGCCTCACTCCGAGGCAGAGTAATCGACTCTAGGATGACACAGCACGTGCTCACTGTGTGTCTGGCCTTTTGCACCAAGCACGAAGTCTCTGAGGCTCATCTACATCGTACCAAGTATGGTGGCTTCATTCTGTTATTTTTGAATGCTATTCCTTAGGACGAATACAGTGTGCTGTATTTCATTGTCCGTGCACCAGCTGATATACACGGGGGGGTTTGTTCCCTCTGTTTTGGTTACCAAGAATATAATGCTACCATGAGTGCTCACGGCAGGTCTGTGCAGACACGCATTTCATCCTTCTTGTGCATACCCAGGCGTGTCGTCGCTGGGTCCCGTGGCGACTCTATGTTTAGCATTTTGAGGAACTGCCAAGCTGTTTGCCGAAGCGACCGCATCACTTTACAGTCCCATCTGCAATTTATGAGGGTTCCAGTTTCTCCACAACTCACCCAAGCCAAGCCGTGCTGTGTGTATCTTTTTTATTATAGACATTCTGGTGGGTGGGCGGTACTATCTCACTGCAGTTTCGGTTTGCTTTTCCCCAATAACTAATGATACGAGCATCTTCTTGTGTGCCTTTTGGCCTCTTATGTCTCTTTAGAGAAATGCCTGCTCAGATCCTGTGTTCATTTTAAAATTAGTTTGTCTTTTTATTATTGACTTGTAAGAGTGTCTTATTCCAGATACAAGTCTCTTCCCAGATACAGGAGCGCAGAACTTTTTTCCCATTCGATGTGTCTCTTTCCTCCTTATGGATGGTACTGTTTATAGCACAAAAAGCTTTAGTTTTGATGAAGGCCAAATTATCTCTTTTTTTTTCCTTTGGATGCTTGTGCTTGTGATATCATATCTAAGAATGCATTGCATGGACCAGGATTGTGAAGGTTTTCTCCTCTGTTTTCTTTCTGAGTGTTTTGGGTTTTCAGTCTTACATTTGGATCTTTGATCCGTTTGGGGTAGGTTTTGGGCGCCATGTTGGCTAGGATCCCAAACTCTCTTTTTTCACATGACGTAAATTTCCTGGCATTATTTTTTGGAAAGATTATTCTTCCCTCATTACAATTTCTTGACATCTTTGTCTGAACTCAAGTGACTGTAAACATTTACAGTTTAGGCCTTTAGATTTACTTGGGGGAGTCTCAATTCTATCTCATTGATCTGTAAATCTCCTTGCCAGTACCACTTACTGGAAAAACTTGATGCTTCAACATGGTTGTGAGTTTTGAAGTCTGGAGCTGTGAGTCTCCGGCTTTGTTCTTTTTAAAGACAGTTTTGTGTATTCCGGTCCCTTTGCATTTTCATGTGAATTTAAGATCAAGTTGTTGGTGTCTGTGAAAAGACCAGCTGAGTTAGCTCACATTTGGCTTCTGCTTGCAATCGTTGCTAACGCCCCTGACTTACTCACCCTCTCCCTGTCCTTGGCCCTTTGCCACCTGTGATTTGAGGGAATGTCCCTCTGTCATCTCCTCAGGCTTTCTTATAAGCCGATAGCGCTGGCACTGTAATCTTTGATGCAGGTGTTTTGGGAGCTGGGTGTTTCGAGGGCCCTGTGCGTTGCTCCCTGAGTGTCATTGTGATTCTTCAGCCGTAGACACGTAGCTTGTGGAGAACATGTGTCCTGGAGTTGACAGAACACCTGATTTCCTTCTTCCACCTTGCTCCAGAGAGTTCTTTTCTCCACAGCAATTACAGCAAGCTTTTTAGCAAGCTCACCGAACCTTGTCATGTCTTTGATCAAGACCTGCTGGTGACTTCCCGTCTCTGTCGCCGTAAAATCCAAACCTCTCAGCACTGTGCGGCGTGGGCTTCCTGCAGCTCCTCCTCGACCTGCGGCCAGGCGCAGCCCCACAGCGGATGTCTGCGCGTGCGTGTTGCTTCCTCTCCTGAGGGCTCTCCCCAGGCACCCACGCCACTCACTCTCTCAGCGAACTTAGCTCTCTGTTCAAGAAGCATCACTTGGAAAGGCCTTTTCCTCCCCAGTGGTCTAGAATTCTTTCCTCTCATAACGTTCCCATCCCCCTCTGCCCTGCCTCGAGCGCAAGCTCCCTGCTAGCGGAGGCCCCGTTGGGTACTGTGCTTGGGAGAACCAGTGGGCAGCAGATGCTTGCTTTGTCCTTGCTGAGTGAGTGAATAATGGATTTGCAGAGCACAAGGAAGCAGTGGTGCATACAGGAGAAGAAAACTCAGGCCTGTGAACAGGTGGAAGGTGACAGCACAGAGGACAGTGGAGGGCTGGAGGGTACAGCCACCTCAGGGTCCCTGTTGTACCCTTTGTAGCTGGATCTTGCTCTGTGTGTGTGTGTGTGTGTGTGTGTGTGTGTGTGTAAACACTTAAAGACATCATATTGCAGTGATCCATGGAGACCCACATTTATAGCACCATAAATCATGGTAGCTAAATCTTGGAAGTGGCCATATGTCCATCAACAGACAAATGGGAAAGGAAAATGTGGTACTTACACACAATAGCGTACTACTCTGCCCTAAAGAAGGATACATGAGTCATCTGTAGGGAAATGGATACACCTTGAGACCACATGCTAAGTGAATTGAATCAGACACACAAGATTAAATATCACATGGTTTCTCTTATGTGAGAAAGCCAAAGTGTAAACAGCAAAATAAAAGGGGAAGTAGGCAGATAGATCTTTCTCAGATTGGAAGGGAATCTATAAACAGGGGAGGAGAGAGGGGAGTGAAAGGGGATGAAAAAAAGAATGAAGATGTGTAAGATGTGCTATGAACATGTACGGGCCCCACACGAGGAATGGAAACACTGTGTGCTGCAAACTATGGATTAATAAAAAGAAATAAATAAAATGGCACTGCTAAAGAAAGAAGAAAGGGTGGAAATGAAACTGAGTGACATGTCTGGCATACTGAGGGGGACGTTAGCACCCTGGAGCCTTGAAATCCAAAGGGGAAAATGTGCATCTCAGGTAAAGTTCACGGCCATTCACAGGGCCCATGAGAGGGAACTATTATGACTTTTCTTTATATCTTTTTTAAAAATAAAAACAAAAAACCCAGTGTATTGGTAATGACAATACAGACAGATGCTGGGACTCTTGGGTCCTCACTCTGTGTAACAATTGTGGGCTATGGATGCCACACAAGGACTCTTGAAGGAAGAAGGAAAAAGTACTGCAGAAGTCCTTGGTGACTCGCTTATTACTTTCAGAAGACTTTTACACACTGCAGTTTGAGCATTGGCTGTTGGAATGGATATGTGCTGTCTTAGCCCCCTTCCCATCACTAGGACAAAATTCTCAGCTCCTTCAACTTCAAGGGGGCAGATTTAGTTGGGCTCACAGTTTCAATGGGTCAGTCCATGGTCAGCTGACTCCAGTGTAGAAACAGCACCATAGAAAGGCCTGGCAGAGGACAGTTGCTCAAGTCATGGCAAAAGACAGAAAGCTGTGGGCAAAGACAGAAAGGAGGAGCAAGGGACAAGAACACACCCTTCCAGGTCAAGCCTCCAGTGACAGCCACCAACCAGGGGCTACTTTCTGTCTGGATATTCAGCCATGAAGTTGTCCATAGATAAAACCCCTGATGAGCATAGCATTTGTATGATCCAATCATTTTGCAAACATATGAGACTTTTGTGTGACATTCCAGATTTAAACCATAACATGTGAGTTATATTATCTAGTTTAATTTCATATGGCCTTCACAAAATGGACAAGTGGCTTAAAACTTTTTCTAAAGAATCCACAGATCGAATACAAATAATACAAGGAACGCCGAGCACCACAAATGGTGGGGTCAATAATTATTAGAAAGAATAATAACAATAAAATCCCACTGAACACATTGAAATTCCTTACCTGTGATTATCATAAGGGGCAAAGAAAAATATTTTTTCCTGTACATATACATTTAAAAAATTATTTAATCCTATTTGTTAAATCCCAGGAAATCCTTTTACAATTTCGATTTTTGTATGTTAATAGCATACATAATAATTTAGTATAGTTGTACATGTATTTGATACATGAATAAAGATATGTAAGTTGGGGCTGAATGCAAATTTTAAAGTTATTACTGACAAATCTATGTAGCCAAACCAGTCTGGAGTCATAATCCTGGTTAATCCATTTTGTGTGCTCCTGGAAGGCTCCATCCAGCCTGCTTATCCACCCTGAGCACTTCAAGTGAAGCTCACAGCCTACTTTGTTGTGTGTATTTCCAGTGTCACAAGGGAAAAGCTGGCCCCTCCTCCCCAACCCCCTCTCCCTCCTCTTCCCCCTCCCCTCCCTCCCCTCCTCCTCCTCCTCCTGCTCCTCCTGCTCCTCCTCCTAAGTCACATCAGCCTCCCTTTTCCAGCAGTTGGTCCATAAATATGAACGCATCAAGGATCACCACCTGTTTGAGGAAGCAACAGCCTAAAAGACAAGAATCAAGAGGAAGGAATAGAAAAAGAAAACCCAGAAGAAATAGGTCACTTGACGAAAGGAGAAATTACATAGGTCTGATTAATGTCAGAGAGATTGGAGAAGATAATACACAGAATAGGAACCCGAGCTAGCACAGTCTGCCCAGAAGAGTGAGGAACAAGAGAATAAAAAAGCTGAGATACATTTCAGACATAAAGAGGCAACCCAGGGAGTCTGATATCCTTCTGGTAGGCAACTCTAGAAAGGGAAAAGAGAAAATTAGGGAGGATACTTGCCATTATTTTAAAAAGTTGTAAAAATTACTTTTATGAAGCAAGTACGATATTGATAGGCAAATTTGATAAAGACAGTACAAATAAGAAAATTACGTGCCCAAATGATTTATGAATATTTATTTCAATACTCACTACAAAATAGTAGCAGAAATAATTCCTCCTTCTTCGCCTCCTCCCCCACCCCCTC